>NW_006771639.1:193090-204001 GCF_000442215.2 Lipotes vexillifer
TTCAGCAGGGTCTACAGTTATCCCACGTTTATACCTAGAAGCTCTCCAAACTAGATGACATCCCTAGTTGCCAAGCTGGTTACTTGGTCTCTTGGTTCTCTGGGGGTTCCCAGCCCACAGAGGGTAACAAGCATGAAGATGCAAGGTGCTCAGTTGCTCACAATCCCCACCCTACCACCCACCTCTCACCACCGGGGGGTTGCTGTCAGCACCCCCTTTTTACAGGCAGTTTTCCCAGTACCTCCCACTTAAGAGACATCAAGAGAAAGCAGATATTTCTCATGGACATCAGGGGGTTATCTGTCCTGGGTGGAATGTGAATGCCTCCTGACTATTTCAGAAGATCTTGTCAGTCACAGCCATCGCTAGATTATCTGCCCCTTAAACCATCTAGTACAATCCGCATCGTTTCTAAGGTCTTTAAACACACGCTCTATGGAGAACAGAATCAGTTCAAAGCAGGGAAAACATAAATGTAATGATGGTGACCTTCAGAAGAAATAAGAAGTACATTTCAGAGAACATATTCAGGACATGAAACAGTTCAAGTGATACAACTGTGTCCCTTGATCACATTCATATGAATATTCAAACAGCAGCTTTGTTTCTCCATCGTTTTACTCCTGTACAAATATCCTTAATCTGTGATCACATACATGTAAGAAAACTTACACTTGAGTTCTGCTTCTGGCTTGTAAATTACTAACAGATTTCTGATACGCTGGCTCCAAAACCTATGCCTACAGAGTTTTATATTCATGTGTCCTCCCCAAAACTTAATTTGATAATTAGAAGGAACGAAGATAAGCAAATACTAATAAAACTCATAATAAGTCGTTATCTTTGGGTGCTTAGGTTCATCCTGGAGTCAAGGAGAATGAGGTCTACTCCGTGTGGTCGGGACTTCCATCCCTGCAGATGGCCGATGAAGATACGCGCCTTTTTGCTTTTTATAACCTGCTCCACTGCCTACGCAGGGATTCACATAAGATTGACAGTTATCTCAAGCTCCTGAAGTGCCGAATCGTCTACGACAGCAACTGCTAAGCCCATATCCATTCCATTCATTTCTGAGACGGTTCTTAATGATCCATCCCATAGCAGTCTTCTTTTAGTTTTATAGCTTTTTAATGCATGCTTGGGTATAATGGGTCTCATCTTAAAAAATAAAAACAGACTCCACAGAGATGTCAAAATCTAAGAAGGCAATTTGTCAAAGTTTCTTATCTTCATTTAACAGAAAATCAAAAGAAAATCCATCCCTACCGTTGAGAGAAGTTCCTATTAAAATCTGTCACAAATAGCAGAATCTGGCATTACAAAGAAGACCATTAACAGCTTACTTTAGCATCACAGCAAATTATTCTGGGTCAGGTTATTAGAATCAAAGAATTAGATAATTATTTATCGTGCTGGTCATGCTACCGAGAAGACTGAATTCTCGGGATTCTTTATGAAAACCAGCCACGTACTGTCAGCCAATTTTCACAGTGTTACAACAGACAATTAAGTGCTATGAAACTGTAATGTACCCAAATAGCGTGAGGTTTACTGAACTGTCTAAAACTTATTAGGATACAGTCTTAGTCCTTCTGGGCGGCTATAACAAAATATCACAGATTTGTAAACAAAAGAAATCGATTTCCACAGCGTGGTCAGGTGGGGCCCTCTTCCGGTTGTACACTTCTTACTGGATCCTCACACGGTGGGAGGGACTAGGGAGCTCTCTTATACATAAAAGCACTAATCTCATTCATGAGGCTCCATCCTTATAACTTAATCACCTCCCAAAGGCTCCACCCATGAACACCATCACCTTTGGGAGTTAGGATTTCAACATATGAAATTTCTGGGGGACACAAAGGTTGAGGCCATAGCAGATACAAACGTGAACTGGCTTCATCCTCCTCCACTGGCTGTCTTCAGCCGTGCTCAACTGCATCCCCATCTCCTTGGCATCATCTTGCACACATTCCATACGTTCTGGTCACACTGGGTTTAACAAGTTCAGTCCGGTCAAGTTTCAACTCCACCTCAGGTTCAGCCTATTTAATGTTTCCCCCTCCCCTACTGAGGCCCAGGGGACCTACCAGGGAAAGCAGATATGACCGTTTCTGCAAGGATTCTTCTCCCTTACTCTCTGGATCTTCATTCCTCTGGCCATGTTGGAAGGGGGTAGAGGATAACGAGATGGAAAACCTCTGACATCACTGACTTACGTGGTGCTACTGTAGCTGTCCCATGGCCAAGAGGGACTGATCTGGAATTCCCGAGTGACAAGTGTCTCTCTTGTGCGGCACCCCTGTGATTTTCCAGGACATTTGCAAGTTGGGGATACCCCACTGCATAGTTGTTGTTTTTTTTGACCAAGGGAAATATTCTGGCACCCCACAGCTCAGCCACCTGCAGTATTCTCCATAGTCTGTCTGTTTCCCTCACTCTGCAAGCACCCTACTGGAGAAAATTAATTGGCTTAAGGTCAGCTACCTACTAGCTGACCCATAGGAAAGCCATGCATCACAGACACTCCAAACAACTGAATGGCAATAATACCGGTGTGCATCTGACCCCATCCTGGGGTCTCTGGACAATTCTCCACCTGGTGAACACAGAGTAGATTAGAAAGCTGGATTCACAGACAGACATTAATCTGAGTGAGATACCATTCTTTCCCCCTTTCAGAACCATGAGTAACTATCTTTGTCAATAATTAGGTAGTTGGCCTTACAAACATTCCCTACTAGGTGCCTGAACTGCAAAACCCTCCTCATAGACTTAGTTTCCAGTGAGACTGGAGAGACAAGACTGGATTAGGGTGGCTCAGCTTGTTCAACTGCCTCAAAACAACCTGGGATGAGGGCCAATCTCGTTGCCCGCTCTCCTGGCGGTGGTGTCGCCAGGCTGGTTTTGCAGCATCTTTATGGCTTTAGCAGGAATTCTTAGACAACAGTCAATGGGAAATATTTCATCCAACATCCTGATAGAGACGAAATAAAGAAGGTAGAAGGGAAGGAGAATGAAGAGGAATGAAAGAAGGAGAAGATGGAAGGAAGGAAATACAGAAGAGAGAAAGTGAGTAAGACGGGTCGTGCAGGGTGAGATGCTATTGGAATACTGTATTTGGTGAAGACCCAAATATATATGCTTTAATCTTTATACCCTAAGAGCAAATATCACCTCATATTCTCCTTTTACTTCTATTTCCTCTTCTCTTTTTCTGAAATTGTCCTTTGTATGAGGAGTATTCTTTTGCTGCTACCAAATGAGTTGCCATAGTTCTAGAGATGAACAAAACTGGGCACCTCTTCAGATCAGAACTCAAGGCAATTTGCTTCTGTCATGCAAAGAAACTTTTCATACACGTATAGGGACACAGTCCAGCAAAACCAACCTCTTCCCTCATAGCCAGGGTTATTTTTGTCTGAGTCCTGCTCCTGCCTCTAGCTGTGATGACCCAAACCTTTCAGAACACAACAGAATACTCTGCCCCAAACCAATCTATCAATCTCTCCCTTTGTTCCTGCACGCATGCAAAATGTCAGCTTTCTCACACTTCCGCTTTCTTCTTTCAAAAGGCAGAAGACTATGGGAAAAACAGATATGCACTTCCTTTCTAAGTCATTTATTGCTGCAAACATCTAATTCTATTGTGTTACCCACTTAACTTTCTTTCTTTCAATGTCTAGATATTTCCAACAGAGAGGATGGTATTTATCAGAGGGGAAATTTGGCAATAAGGGCAACAATGCAATTGTATGAAACATACA
The DNA here is from genome assembly GCF_000442215.2 of Lipotes vexillifer. Lineage (NCBI taxonomy): Eukaryota > Metazoa > Chordata > Mammalia > Artiodactyla > Lipotidae > Lipotes > Lipotes vexillifer. Next base: position 196,858 of record NW_006771639.1, read on the forward strand.
TTCACCACTAGCCCACACACATCTTCATGTATTCTTCTCTTATAAAGTTTATTCCAAGCACAAATTTAAGGCTGTAGATAAACAACGGAGGAGGTGATATTGAAAGGCCTCTCCCTGCTTGACAGTGACATATTAACTGAATACTGTAGATTTCAGACAATACTGAGCAGAGCCCTAGGTGTCCTGTAAAGTCAGCAAGGGGTAGCTGAAAAGAGGATATTTGGGAAGAATATAACAGTCACTCCCCTGACAACCAGAGTGAGTCTATTTTTTTCCTCTTTTACAGATTTCCATGTAAGATTACATTTGAAGAAACGACCCTGCTATAACAAGAATAGTAGCAGAGGTTACCGAACGGAAACAAACAAATGAAAAACCCTTTAAGTTCACTGACCTCACAGATTAGTAAATCACGTGTCATGGATACAACAAAGACTTAAACGGAGGTTTTAAAAAAAAATCTCTATTTTCCAGAAGTTGGCTTTCAAGCTGTGGAGAAAGAGAGGGTGACATAAACATGCAAATTACTATATTATATGGTAAAGAAAAGTAAGTATAAGAGGCGATGCCAAACAAAGTGCTACAGTGAATTGAAGTACACCTAAGAGACATCTGGTTGTGAGAAAAGGAAGCTTTTTGGAGTGACACAGTTGTGATGGCTTTATGATAGAGTTTTGAAACGCTGATGGGATGCTGATACACAAAAACAGGAAGACAGCATATCTGTCGATTCATTTAGAATCATAAGAGACTCCTATATCCTGGGCAAAAGGAACTGAGATATTAATACATATAGCATTATAAGGTATCAGTGAATAATCAAGTTTGACCAAAACACAAGAAATGCTCATTTTTTTAACAGACATGTAATGCCTCTCATTATTATGCTCCCACTATGTGCTATATACATTATTCTACATATATTACTGGTATGGGGGAAATCTTGTAAGGATTGTTTATGCATTGTGGAAGATCATTTATGCCAATTTGGAGAGCTTGTATTTATTCAGCAAGGCAACAGGAAACCAGGAAATTTTACTGCAAGAGGGATGTCCAGAATTGGAAAATAGAAACATTAACCTGGTCTGAGGGGTAGTGGGAGTATGGGGCTGATGGAGAAAAAGCAGCAGTCCAGAAACAGCCTGGAATATTATGACACTAAAAGAAAATCAAAGGAAAATCAAATTGCCAAGCAAAAAGAAGCAGAGGATGTGAGAGAGATAGGAAAAGAAATAGGCTTGACTACAGAGAGGGAATGAGGCAGGCCTAAGAGTCAAAAAGGCATCCAAGAACATGGGACTGGATGAGTAAATAAATGACTGGGAAGTCAGAGAGAAGACAGGAGGTAAATTAAGGTTCTGTCCAAAAGCATCTGAACTTTATTTTCCTGTATTTCATCAACTTTGTACAAGAATTCATCAAAAATGTTAACTTACTATAGCACATCACAGAAATAAGTACACTCAAGAGTCCCTGCTAGACTCAAATACCAGAACCAAAGCATCACTGCCCAGTGATAACAGGTAGTAAGTCACTAGTCACTTTCAACACTTAAATAAGACATGCATTGTAAAGCATAGTGGATGAATGGAAATAAAATGAAAACAATCCACTCCTTCACAGAGGCAGCCCGACTCAAAACCTAAACAAAACATAAGTAATGTTCTCTTTCAACGTGTCCACTTTCTCCAAGAGTTTCTCATTCCTTTCGCCTGAATCCACCCTTGTCTTCCTCTCAGCAGATGATCAGCTAATCACTAATCACATAAATAATTAAAAAGTGCTCACTCCTAATATTCATATTGAAGGAGTCTTGAAACTGAAAAGCTTTCTAATCCTCTGAAAATAAAACTCTAATATTAGAATGACTCCTCCCCAGCCTCTTTCCAAAATGCCCAATAGGCAGCCAGATGCGACTCTAGCTACTTAGAAATCTTCTGCTGTAATTATAACCTATTTGGATAGTAAAGACAGGAAAGACAAATGAGGCAATGAAAGGCATTTAGAAAGAAATGCATGGACAAGTGGAAAAGATACCATATGTTTTAAACACAGATCCATGCTTGCACACCATACCAGTGTGATGGGAGCCAGGTGGGCCTACTCGGGGGTGGAGTTTTCAAGAAAGCTCTATATCAATTAGCACTGAGAAGTCTTATTCAGCTCAACTGTTTAAATATGATTCTTTGATTCTAAGACTCAGAGCCACTCGCCCCACTTAACTGCACTAAGTCAAAAAAGGAATATACTTATTGCATATTTGAAAGTTGCTAAGAGATCTGAAAAGTTCTCATCACAAGGAAAAAAAATTGTAACTATGTATAGTGACAGACATTAACTAGACTTATTGTGGTATCACTTTGCAATATATACATACGTTCAATCATTACACTGTACCCCTGAAACTAATATAATGTTATATGTCAATGTTATACATGCATAATGATTATATAATCATTATTCTGTATACCTAAAACTTATATGTGTGTGTGTATACACACCAATATATATGTAAAGTTTTTTAAAGAAATATACTTTATATATTGGATAAAGAAAGCAAATCAACGAATATTTTGGGTTTTTTTTTCAAAAGTACATTCTAGCTAGCATACTGGGTCTAAAACCTTATCTCCAAATGCTGTTTATGTTTATGCTGATAAAGAAAACAGAAAAGTGTCCTAACCCTGTAACATTAACTGCAGACGAGTTTAGTTACAAGAGTTAATAAAAACCACTAAATCCTAAAACCTATAGGCCAGCCGAGTACTCTGCTATTGATCACTGAACAAATATTTACTTAATTCCCACTTGACTCAGGCACTATTGTTGGTGCTTGGTTTACATCAATAAACAAAGCAGGCAGACGCTTGTCCTCACAGAACTTATATTCTATCTGGGGGGGAAGACCGACAACACACAATAAACATGAATACAAATACATTATATGTATGTTAACAGGTGATCTGTACTATGGAAAAAGAAATAGTAAAGCAGAGGAAGGGTTTTAGGGAGTAAAGGTGAAAAAAGGGAAGTGATTTAAAAAGACAACTTAGAACCCATTGCGGGCAGCAGCAGCATTTCCTCTGTCAAATCATGCAAATGTGCTCCCTTGCACTCCAGATCCAAGTTTTGCCTCATCCAGTCAGACTGCTTCCTCTTCTGCACAACTTCAAAAAGGTTTCCATCTCTGAGGCTCTATGCAAACATGAATATTCTAATCATTCTGCCTCTCGTTACTTGAACTGAAAGATTTTATAAATAATTTGGAGTAAATTCCCCCAAACTAAGTAACATTTTATGCAACAGATTTTGATAATTTTCTGTTTCCTGAAGGACTAATCTCTAAATTATTTTCATTTTACAACACACTATCAGTGCCAAAAATTATATAATATAAAAATATTATATACATACTGCTCTTCTAATTTACTGTGACATTTAAAAATATACACAAAATATAAATTAAATAACAGAAAGATAAAAATAAATAGAAATACTAATATCTTCTTCCCAAAGGATGAGGACACTCACTTCTTTTTCAAGTTAATTTTATTTTTTTATACAGCAGGTTCTTATTAGTTACCTATTTTATACACATCAGTGTATACATGTCAATCCCAATCTCCCAATTCATCACACCACCACCACCACCCACCCGTTTTCCCCCCTTAGTGTCCATACATTTGCTCTCTACATCTGTGTCTCTATTCCTGCCTTGCAAACCAGTTCATCTGTACCATTTTTCTGGATTCCACATATACGTGTTAATATACGATATTTGTTTTTCTCTTTCTGACTTACTTCACTCTGTATGACAGTCTCCTGGTCCATCCACGGCTCTACAAATGACCCAATTTCGTTCCTTTTTATGGCTGAGTAATATTCCATTGTATACCTGTACCACTTCTTCTTTATCCATTCATCTGCCGATGGGCATTTAGGTTACTTCCGTGAACTGGATATTGTAAATAGTGCTGCAATGAGCATGTGTCTTTTTCAGTTATGGTTTTTTCTGGGTATATGGCCAGTAGTAGGATTGCTGGGTCATATGGTAGTTTTATTTGTAGTTTTTTAAAGAAGCTCCATACTGTTCTCCATAGTGGCTGTATCAATTTACATTCCCACCAACAGTGCAAGAGGGTTCCCTTTTCTCCACAGCCTCTCCAGCACTGGTTGTTTCTAAATTTTCTGATGATGCCCATCCTAACTGGTGTGAGGTGATACCTCATTGCAGTTTTCACTTGCATTTCTCCAATAATTAGTGATGTTGAGCAGCTTTTCATGTGCCTCTTGGCCATCTGTATGTCTTCTTGGAGAAATGTCTATTTAGGTCTTCTGCCCATTTTTGGATTGGGTTGTTTTTTTTAATATTGAGCTGCATGAGCTGTTTGTATATATTGGATATTAATCCTTTGTCCGTTGATTCACTTGTAAATATTTTCTCCCATTCTAAGAGTTGTCTTTTCATCTTGTTTACAGTTTCCTTTGCTGTGCAAAAGATTTTAAGTTTCATTAGGTCCCATTTGTTTATTTTTGTTTTTATTTCCATTACTCTAGGAGGTGAGTCAAAAAAGATCTTGCTATGATTTATGTCAAAGAGTGTTCTTCCTATGTTTTCCTCTAAGAGTTTTACAGTGTCTGGTCTTACATTTAGATCTTTAATCCATTTTGAGTCTATTTTTGTGTATGGTGTTAGGGAGTGTTCTAATTTCATTCTTTTACATGCAGCCGTCCAGTTTTCCCAGCACCACTTATTGAAGAGACGGTCTTTTCTCCATTGTATATCTTTGCTTCATTTGTCACAGGTGCATGGGTTTATCTCTGGGCTTTCTATCCTGTTCCATTGACCTATATTTCTGTTTTGGTGCCAATACCATATTGTCTTGATTACTGTAGCTTTGTAGCACAGTCTGAAGTCAGGGAGTCTGATTCCTCCAGCTCCATTTTTTTCCCTCAAGATTGCTTTGACTATTCGGGGTCTTTTGTTTCTCCATACAAATTTTAAGATTTTTTGTTCTAGTTCTGTAAAAACTACCACTGGTAATTTGATAGGGATTGCACTGAATCTGTAGATTGCTTTCGGTAGTATAGTCATTTTACAATATTGATTCTTCCAATCCAAGAACATGGTATATGTCTCCATCTGTTTATCATCTTTGATTCCTTTCATCACTGTCTTATAGTTTTCTGAGTACAGGTCTTTTACCTCCTTAGGTAGGTTTTTCCCTAGGTATTTCATTCTTTTTGTTGCAGTGGTGAATGGGATTGTTTCCTTAATTTCTCTTTCTGATCTTTCGTTGTTAGTGTATAGGAATGCAAGAGATTTCTATACATTAATTTTGTATCCTGCAACTTTACCAAATTCATTGATTAGTTCTAGCAGCTTTCTGGTGGCCTCCTTATGATTCTCAATGTATAGTATCATGTCATCTGCAAACAGTGACAGTTTTACTTCTTCTTTTCCAATTTGTATTCTTTTTATTTCATTTTCTTCTCTGATTGCCGTAGCTAGGACTTCCAAAACTATGTTGAATAATAGTGGTGAGAGTAGACATCCTTGTCTTGTTCCTGATCTTAGAGGAAATGCTTTCAGTTTTTCACCACTGAGAATGACGTTGGCTGTGGGTTTGTCATACATGGCCTTTATTATGTTGAGGTAGGTTCCCTCTATGTCCACTTTCTGGAGAGTTTTTATCATAAATGGGTATTGAATTTTGTCAAAAGTTTTTCTGCATCTACTGAGATGATCATATGGTTTTTATTCTTCAAGTTGTTAATATGATGTATCACACTGATTGATTTGCGTATACTGAAAAATCCTTGCACCCCTGGGATAAATCCCACTTAATCATGGTGTATGATCCTTCGAATGTGTTGCTGGATTCTGTTTGCTAGTATTCTGTTGAGGACATTTGCATCTATATTCATCAGTGATATTGTCTATAATTTTCTTTTTTTGTAGTATCTTTGTCTGGTTTTGGTATCAGGGTGATGGTGGCCTCGTAGAATGAGTTTGGGAGTTTTTGTTCCCCTGCAATTTTTTGGAAGAGTTTGAGAAGGATGGGTGTTAGCTCTTCTCTAAATGTTTGACAAAATTCACCTGTGAAGTTATCTGGTCCTGCACTTTTGTTTGTTGGAAGATTTTTAACCACAGTTTCAATTTCATTACTTGTGATTGGTCTGTTCATATTTTCTATTTCTTCCTGGTTAAGTCTTGGAAGGTTATACCTTTCTAAGAATTTGTCCATTTCTTCCAGGTTGCCCATTTTATTGGCACAGAGTTTCTTGTAGCAGTCTCCTATGATGCTTTGTACTTCTGCGGTGTCTGTTGTAACTTCTCCTTTTTCACTTCTAATTTTATGGATTTGAGTCCTCTCCCTCTTTTTCTTGATGAGTCTGGCTAAAGGTTTATCAATTTTGTTTATCTTCTCAAAGAACCAGCTTTTAGTTTTATTGATCTTTGCTACTGTTTTCTTTGTTTCTATTTCATTTATTTCTGCTCTGATCTTTACGATTTTGTTCCTTCTACTAACTTTGGGCTTTGTTTGTTCTTCTTTCTCTAGTTCCTTTAGATGTAAGGTTAAATTGTTTATCTGAGATTTTTCTTGTTTCTTGAGGTAGGACTGTATTGCTATAAACTCCCCTCTTAGAAATGCTTTTGCTGCATCCCATAGGTTTTGGATCGTCATGTTTTCATTGTCATTTGTCTCTAGGTAGTTTTTGGTTTCTTCAGTGATCTCTTGGTTGTTATTTGGTAACGTATTGTTTGGCCTCCATGTGTTTGTGTTTTTTACATTTTTTTCGCTGTAATTTATTTCTAATCTCATAGCATTGTGGTCAGAAAAGATGCTTGATATGATTTCAGTTTTCTTAAATGTACTGAGGCTTGATTTGTGATCCAAGATATGATCTACCCTGGACAGTGTTCCGTGTGCACTTGAGAAGAAAGTGTAATCTGTAATCTGCTGTTTACGGATGGAATGTCCTATAAATATCAAATCTACCTGGTCTATTGTGCCATTTAAAGCTTGTGCTTCCCTATTAATTTTCTGGCTGGATGATCTGTCCATTGGCATGAGGTGTTAAAGTCCCCCACTATTATTATGTTACTGTCAATTTCCTCTTTTTTTTTTTTTTTTTTTTT
>NW_006771639.1:204029-244531 GCF_000442215.2 Lipotes vexillifer
CTCTCCCGTTGTGGAGCACAGGCTCTGGACGCGCAGGCTCAGCGGCCGTGGCTCACGGGCATAGTCGCTCCGCGGAATGTGGGATCTTCCCAGACCAGGGCATTGTCCCCTGCATTGGCAGGCGGACTCTCAAGCACTGCGCCACCAGGGAAGCCCTCAATTTCCTCTTTTATAGCTGTTAGCATTTGCCTTATATATTGAGGTGCTTCTGTGTTGGGTACATATATATTCATAATTGTTATACCTTCTTCTTGGATTGATCCCTTGATCATTATGTAGTGTCCTTCCTTGTCTCTTGTAACATTCTTTATTTTAAGGTCTATTTTGTCTGATATGAAAATTGCTACTCCAGCTTTCTTTTGATTTCCATTTGCATGGAATATTTTTTCCACCCCCTTACTTTCAGTCTGTATGTCTCTCTAGTCTCAAGTGGGTCTCTTGTAGACAGCATATATATGGGTCTTGTTTTTGTATCCATTCAGCGAGCCTGTGTCTCTTGGTTGGAGCATTTAATCCATTCACATGTAAGGTAATGATCGATATGTATGTTCCTATTACCATTTTCTTAACTGTTTCGGGCTTGTTTTTGTAGGTCCTTTTCTTCTCTTGTGTTTCTCTCTTAGAGAAGTTCCTTTAGCATCTGTTGTAGAGCTGCTTTGGTGGTGCTGAATTCTCTTAGCTTTTGCTTGTCTGTAAAGCTTTTGATTTCTCCATTGAATCTGAATGAGATCCTTGCTAGGCAGAGTAATCTTGGTTGTAGGTTCTTCCCTTTCATCACTTTAAGTATATCATGCCACTCCCTTCTGGCTTGTAGAGTTTCTGCTGAGAAATCAGCTGTTGACCTTATGGGAGTTCCCTTGTATGTTATTTATTGTTTTTCCCTTGTTGCTTTTAGTAATTTTTCTTTGTCTTTAACTTTTGTCAGTTTGATTACTATGTGTCTTGGCATGTTTCTCCTTGGGTTTATCCTGCCTGGCACTCTCTGTGCTTCCTGGACTTGGGTGGCTATTTCCTTTCCCATGTTAGGGAAGTTTTCGACTATCATGTCTTCAAATATTTTCTTGGGTCCTTTTTCTGTCTCTTCTCCTTCTGGGACCCCTATAATGCAAATGTTGATGCGTTTAATGTTGTCCCAGAGGTCTCTTAGGCTGTCTTCGTTTCTTTTCATTCTTTTTTCTTTATTCTGTTCCACGGCAGTGAATTCCACCATTCTGTCTTCCGGGTCACTTACCTGTTCTTCTGGCTTAGTTATTCTACTGATTCCTTCTAGTGTAGTTTTCATTTCAGTTATTGTATTGTTCATCTCTGTTTGTTTGTTCTTTAATTCTTCTAGGTCTTTGTTAAACATTTCTTGCATCTTCTCGATCTTTGCCTCCATTCTTTTTCTGAGGTCCTGGATCATCTTCACTATCATTATTCTGAATTATTTTTCTGGAAGGTTGCCTATCTCCACTTCATTTAATTGTTTTTCTGGGGTTTTATCTTGTTCCTTCATCTGGTACATAGCCCTCTGCCTTTTCATTTTGTCTATCTTTCTGTGAACGTGGTTTTCCTTCCACAGGCTGCAGGATTGTAGTTCTTCTTGCTTCTGCTGTCTGCCCTCTGGTGTATGATGCTATCTAAGAGGGTTGTGCAAGCTTCCTGATGGGAGGGACTGGTGGTGGGTAGAGGTGGGTGTTGCTCTGGTGGGCAGAGCTCAGTAAAACTTTAATCTGCTTGTCTGCTGATGGGTGGGGCTGAGTTCCCTCCCTGCTGGTTGTCTGGCCTAAGGTGATCCAGCACTGGAGGCTACAGGCTCTTTGGTGGGGCTAATGGTGGACTCTGGGAGGGCTCATGCCAAGGAGTACTTCCCAGAACTTCTGCTGCCACTGTCTTTGTCCCCACAGTGAGCCACAGCCACCCCCCGCCTCTGCAGGAGACCCTCCAGCACTAGCAGGTAGGTCTGGTTCAGTCTCCTATGAGGAAACTGTTCCTTCCCCTGGGTCTTGATGCGCACACTACTTTGTGTGTGCCCTCCAGGAGTGGAGTCTCTGTTTCCCCCAGTCCCCTCTGTTTCCCAGGAGTCTCTGTCGAAGTCCTGCAGTCAAATCCCACTAGCCTTCAAAGTCTGATTCTCTGAGAATTCCTCCTCTTGTTGCCAGACCCCCAGGTTGGGAAGCCTGACATGGGGCTCAGAACCTTCACTCCAGTGGGTGGACTTCCGTGGTATTACTGTTCTCCAGTTTGTGAGTCACCCACCCAGTGGTCAGGGGATTTGATTTTACTGTGATTGCGCCCCTCCTACTGTCTCATTGTGACTTCTCCTTTGTCTTTGGTGTGTGGTATCTTTTTTGGTGAGTTCCAGTGTCCTCCTGTCAATGATTGTTCAGCAGTTAATTGTGATTCCGGTGCTCTTGCACAAGGGAGTGAGCACATGTCCTTTACTCCACCATCTTGAACCAATCTGACACTCACTTTTAAAGTCACTGGACTAATGGATTCTGTATGCACACATATAATTATACCACAGTTGTTTAACTATCATAATAAAATAATTTCTTTTACATACAATTTAAATCAAAGCTCTCAGAACACCACAAGGGACTGGGAATAAAATTATATATGAATATCTCCATATGCATATATAAAACTTTGTAAGCTCAATCAAGTAATCACCATTAGCCCCTTTTATTATTCCATCAATTCATCTACTGGTAAATAATCCAAATTCTACAATAGATTTCTTCAAGGGTTTAAATCTCAAGTCATGCCAAAAGCAGAGCAATGGCCTACAAGAAGAAACAAAATGTAGTATGGGTATCATTATACATATCCATTTGTAAAGAGAATTAATGAAGAAATACAGAAGACTTACAGTTGGCTGTATCAGAAAGTGTTCTCAATCAGAGCTGAACGTGTGTATCACCTAGAGCAACAGTCCCCAAACTTTCTGGCACTGGGGACCAGTTTTGTGGAAGACAATTTTTCCAGAATGGTTAGGGGGGTGAGGATGGTTCATGTGGTAATGTGGGGAGCAGAAGATGAACCGATACTAGTCCGCAGCCCAGGGGTTGGGGACCCCTGACCTAGAGTACTTTCTCAGCTTCCCATGACTTTCAAAGAAAAAGGGCTCCATTACTTTCATCTCCTGCCTACTGTGGAGTCTTTTCCACTTTCCTCCACAACTTCCTTCACTGAAATGTCTTCCCTAGGTATAAAACGGCTTGGGCTTGTGGTCCAGACAAGATGGCCTGGGTCTGTTTGTGCCCACTCTTCATGCTGGAAATAACAAGAGGCCATTAAAGGAGACCTTTTTTTTTTTTTTTTTTTTTTTTTTCAGTACGCGGGCGTCTCACTGTTGTGGCCTCTCCCGTTGCGGAGCACAGGCTCCGGACGCGCAGGCTCAGCGGCCATGGCTCACGGGCCCAGCCGCTCCGCGGCATGTGGGATCTTCCCGGACCGGGGCACAAACCCGTGTCCCCTGCATCGGCAGGCGGACTCTCAACCACTGTGCCACCAGGGAAGCCCTAAAGGAGACCTTTGAGAGTTGGTAAGAAGAAGGTGAACTAGTTTGGGACCTGAAGACTGGAGGAGCAACACAGCAGCACCCAACAGAAGAAGGCAACCCAGGCCCAGCATTTCCTAACCTCCAACCTAGCATCACAAGGCAGCCTGAGTAGGGCCATTCCTCCCTAGGAAAGAATATGAAGGAACAGCAGGTGAGCTGAGCCAAATCAGCAAGGGGGATTGATGGGAAGAAGCCTCCTGGGGGAGACTCCAAGGCTGCCACAGAGCACAGCAAGAGACACCATATAAGCAACTGGGTTCTGGAAGCCTCTTTGCTCCCAATGCCTGTGACTCCCCTGTAAGGTGATCCCACCACCACAAGCAGGCCAGCCTGGGAAGCACTCTTGGTCCCCCACAGCAGGGGAGATCCGGTCAGAACAAGTACCTGGCCAGGGAAGCCTCCAGAAGCCTGAAACTCCCTTTTGCACTAAGGAAAGAAGGGTGGGCGGGTAGAACCAAAGGAGGGACCCAACCACACAGTCAGCAAGGCCTGGAAAGTCTCTTTGTCTCCAAGAGCCTAAAACTTCCTGCCTCTGCCCAGAATCACTGTGGGGAGGGGCAGCTGGGAAGCACTAGTAGGGGGATCCTGCCACAAGTCTGGCTCAGGAAGCCCCTTTTTCCTAAAGGCCCTGGACTGCCTTCTTTCACCTAGAGACACCTGGTGGCCTACGCAGGGAAAACCCCTTTTGCTTCCTCATACATACCATCAGAGACCAGTAAGAGCCCAAGCAGCATTAGATAAGTCAAACAGGCCAAAATAACATGGCAAAGGCTTTAAAATTAAACCATTAATGGAACCACAGCCCACAAACTAAGTCGGGAACTCCATGACAAATCTAAACAGGGTGACTTTCTAGTAAAACAAGATTTAAATAGGATCCCAGAGTCCTCTAACATAAGACAAAACATCCAGACAATAACTGAAAATGACCTGTCATACCAAGAACCAAGAAAATGAAAACTTGACTAAGAAAAGACAAGCAACCAACGCCAACACTGAAATTAATCAGATGTAATAATCTGACAAAAGTTTTCAAGCAGCCATGATAAAAACACTTCAAGATAAATTACAAATTCTCTTGAAATAACTAAAAATATCTTGTCAACGAAATAAAAGTTATTTAAATAGGACCGAATGGAAATTATATAAATGAAAGGTAAAATAACAAAAAACTCACAGAGCAGAGATGACAGAGGATAAGAATCAGTGAATTTCAGGACTGATTAATACAATTCATGTAATCTGAACAATAGAGAGAATACAGACTGAAAAAAAAATGAATAGAGCCCCAGTGACCTGTGAGAGAACAACAAAAAAATCCAACATTCATCTCATCACATTCCCAGGAAAAAAAAAGAGAAGGAAAATGGGTGTGAAAGGCTACTCAAAGAAATAATGGCTGAAAACTTCCTAGATGTTGGAAAAGATACAAACCTGTAGATTGAAAAAGCTCAGCAGCTCGAAATAGGATAAACCCAAAGAAATCCACACCAAGACACATCATAATTATATTTCAGAAAATCAAAGACAAAAGAAAAGTCTTGAAAGCAGCCAAGGAGAAATAATGCATTAACTAGAGAGAAACATCAACTCAGATATCAGTGGATTTCCCTTATGAAACTCTGGAGGCTATACGAAAGTCATAAGTCCTGAAAGAAAAGAACTTTCTCTCACAAAATTCTTTATCTGACTAAATTATCCCTTAGGAATGAAGAGGAAATAAGAGCATTCTCAGATGAAGGAAAAACTAAAAGAATTTGTCACTAGCAGATCTACTCTTTAAAAAGTTGCTAAAGAAAGTCTTCACACAGAAAGAGAATAACAAAAGAAAGACTCTTGGAACTTTAGGAGAAAAGAAAGAACAATGGAAAGAACTGCATATATAAATAGACTGTCCTTTTCCTCATGACATTTATGTCATATTTAATGATTATAACAAAAATTATACCATCTGATACTCATGAGAATGGTATTTAAAAGTGTGGAAGACCCTAAATGGAAAGAAGTTTCCACACTTCATTAAAGGATGTAAAATACTGATGCCAACAGGCCGTGATAAATCATAGATAACATAGATGATTGGTAGATGGATAGACAGATAGATAGACCCATAGAATAAAGACACTCAAAAACATTTGAAATAGACTAAAATGGAATCCCAAAACTGTTCAAGCAACACAAAAAATGAAGAAAAGAGAAACAGAGAAACAAGAACCAGAAGAACAAACAGAAAGCAAATAATAAAATGTCAGACTTAAGCGTTAATATATCATTAATTACCTAAAATATAAATGGTCTAAATATATCAATCAAAAGAGAGATTGGCAGAGTGATAAAAAAATGAGGCACTGTATGTTGTTTCAAAGAAACTCACTAATGACATGGGTATGTTGAAAATAAAAGGAAAAAAAGATACACTGATATCAGATAAAGAATATTCAAACCAAAGACAATTTCTGGAAACAAAGAGGAACATAAGGGTATTACGTAATGATAAAAGAATCAATGCAGCAGGAATACATAATAACCCTAAATATGTCTACATCGAACAACACAGTCTCAAAATACATGAAGCAGAAAATGACAGAACTGAAAGAGGAAATAAATTAATCTGCAATTATAATTAGGAACTTCAACATCCCTCTCAGAAACTGAAAGAACTACTAAACAGAAAATCAGCAAGGATACTGAAGAGCTGAACAACACAATCAAACAGAACCTAAATGACACATATAGAACACTCCCCCAACAATGGCAAAATACATGTTTTTTCCCCAAGTGCCCAGGAACATTCACCAAGATAGACCATATTCTGAGCCATAAAACAAAGCTGAACAAATCTGAAAGTACTGAAACCATACGGTGTGTATTGAAACCATATAGTGTGTTCTCTGAGTATAATAGAATACAAACAAACAAATCAATAACATAAGGACAATAAGAAAATCTCTAAACATGTAAATTAAACAACACATTTCTAAATAATCTACAGGTCACAAAGGAAATCTCAGTGGAATTTAAAAATACACAGAACTTAATGAAAACAAAGCACAACATAACAAAATATGTGAGATGTAACTAAAGCAGTGCTGAGAGGGAAATTTTTAGCAGTGAATGCTTACATCCATCAGAAATAAGGCAAGGTCTGAAATCAATCATAAAATTTCATACCTCAAGAAACTAGAAAAAGAAGGGTGAAATAAACCCAACAGAAGAAGAACGAAGGAAATAATAAAAATAGTAGAAATCAGTGAAACTGAAAATAGGAAAACAACAGAAAAATCAATAAAACAAAAAGCTGTTTCTTTGAAAAAAATCAATACAGTTGATAAAATTCTAGCAAGACTAACAAAAAGAAAGAAGACACAAACAACTAATATTAGTAATGAAATAGGGGATATCATACAGATCCTACAGTTATTATAAAAGTTAGCAACAGAATACTATAAACAATTTTATACTCATGGAGTTGATAACTTAGAAGAAATGAACAGTTCCTCAAAATTCACAAATTACCACAACTCAACCAAGAAGTATTAGATCATCTGAACAGTCCTATAACCTTTAATGACATTGACACTGTAATATAAAACTTCTGAAAATGAATTCTTCAATCCCAGATGGCTTTACTGGAGAAATCTAACAAACATTTAAAGAATTAAGATTAGATGTACCCAATCTCTTCAAAAAAATAAAAGAATAGGAAACCCTTCCCAACTAATGTGATGGGGCCAGTATTCCCCAATACCAAAATGAGACAAAGACAGTACAAAAAAAAGAAAATTACAGACCAATCTCTCTCATAAATTTAGATTTAAAAGCCCTCACTCTCACACATACAAATCAGCAAACTGAATCCAACAATGTATAAAAACAGACCTTGATAGTTTCTGGTCCCCTCCTAAGTCTGGTCACACTACCTATCTCTTCAAAGGGTTTAACTAAATCAGTGATACAGTCAGTTGGGGTCCTAGTAATAATATTATCATAACAGCAATATAGTAACAAATATCCAAGTCTAGGTCAAATTAAAAATTGACTTTTCCCATTAAAATTAATCATGCCAAAATAACTACAACTACATTTATAGGATAAAGAAAACATATCTACAGTATAAAAATGATGGATGTACTTGATATTCTTTATTTGCCCCTCCAGAACCACTCTTGATCCTTTTCTATCATGTTAAGGACATTTGGAGACTGATCTGACCAGACTGCATCCCTCTGGCTCTCCTGGCTTCTGACTTCTACTTGAGTTTGGCCAATGGTAGACACCAAGCGAGAGATTGGAGAGTCAGTGGAGAAAGAGATCAGTGTATTGATTCTCTCCTCTAACTCCCTTCTTGCTGGAAAGCGGCCAGGTTTATCCACTGAAGCCCAGAGTTCTGGTCAGAGGCCCTCTCCTGCAGCTGCAGCTACCTACAAGTCTCTCTAGAGATTCCAACATCCACTCTTTTCCTTTGCCCTGTGGGCCTCAATGTGTTAATGTCTCCCTGCTCCTGCCCATCTCAAAGATTTCTGTTACTCCTTTTAAGCTATCCTGAACTCTGATACAACTTCCAACTAGCCCCTTAAGTTCATTAAGCTCTCTTTATTTTCCTTATTTGTACATATCATCTTGTTTTCTGACAATGATATAGGTGGCTAGGGAGTGGCTAGATGAAGATGGCCCCTCAAGGATTTATCACTAGTGTGCATACAATAGGAGGGTGATATCTTTTTTCCTGACTCCAAAATCATAAGTATAAGAACATGCCACAGATCATGTAAAAATAATTGTTAAAAAAATCAATGATTTAGACATTTTCTTTTTATATAATTTTGTAGATATTTCAGCCACTACTCTGGGCATATAAAAGGGTTTTTTTAATCCAGATAATTACCCAGTGGGATTCATTGGATATTTAGAAAAGGAAGAAACCTTTAAAATCAACTAGACAATCTTCCCATTTTAGAGATATATAAATAAATCCAAGAATGATTAAGCCAGCTATATAAACTCATAAAATCGATGGCAAAAGTAGAAATAGAAACAAAGTTACCTGAGTTTAAACCAGTGTGCATTCCAATAAACTGTACTATCTATTCGAAACTCTACTTTCCAAGTAAATACAGGTTTGAGCAGGTTTTGCTGCAAATCTTGCTCTCTCTCATAAATCTATTTGCCTTATAACTTTAAACATGCTACAAGCATATATGACTTATGCTTCAGAGGTAAAATTGCAATGAACAAATAAATGCTATACCCTAAATAGCCTGGAAAGCAGAATTCAACAGTAGATACTGACAAAGGGCACATTTTTGCAGTGGCTACCTAGGGCCCAGCAAATAGCATCTTTTGGAAATTGCAAAAACAAAAACTGAACAGTTCAGCTATTTCTAAAAAGTCTCGTAAGTTTTACTCATATTTTGTATGTTACATTCCTTTAATCACCAAATAAATTCTCCTACATGACCAGAAAGTTTCCATAGATCCCTAAATGTCTATGTTTCTGACAATCAGTCCCTTCCTAGGTTGTACAATTACCAGCAAATCTCCTTCAGGCAGGCCCGTGTATCATCCACAAACTCAGCCAAATATCGCATACCATATGTCAATATTTCTGCTTGTATTTCCTAAATGTATTTTCAAACAATTTTTATTCGGAAGCTAAAGTGACTATCAGACAACATTTGGAAAATATCTCCTTTCCTCTGGGCTCTACACCTGTGTTTATAGAGGTCCCTCCATAACTGAACAGAGAGGGGATAATGTACTTTTTATGCGAGTAATTTTTTCTCTTTCCCCCCCATTTATTCATCTGGGAAGAGGAAATGAAAAAATATGAGCCATGGAGTTGAACATACTATAAACTATATCTATTTTTGGCAGGCAGCAGACCTATGTACTGTCTTTAGAGTGGCGTGGGACAAACTCACTGCTTCCGTTTGCTGTTTGCTTAAGCTAGGATTCTGTGTAGTATATTTCTCTAAAGTGACAGCAAAGTGCACAAAGACGATATAGAGAACAAAGCTGATGCCAACAGCAGGGTGAACCCAAACTAATTGGATAATATTGCTATAATTTTTCAGCCTTTCCTTACAGGACTAAGCTTGCCTTGAGTGAAATCTCATAGATTTTCAAATCCAATTTACCATCTCAAAGCGAGAAACCGGGACATTCCGTGAACATCGGAGGACCAGTCAGCTGCAGCCCTGACTGAACAGGGGGTGGTGTTGTTAGGGTGCAAAGGGAAGTGACGCTGAGAAAATAAGTTCTTGAACCCTAAAAACAGGTATCTGAACAAACTTTAAAAGAAATCATTTCAACAGTGTGAAATATCTGTTTGGTATCTTGAAAATCACATATTCATTTTGTGTAACTTATTATCAATTTTGGTATTATTTCCATAAAATGGAAAACAGAGAATAAGGAACACAGTTTTTACTGGGGAAAAAACACATAACTTTATAAGGGCCTAAAGAGAAGGGTGCCATGGGGAGACAGGGGTGCAGAAAGGAAGCAAGGAAGGTGCAAAGGGGAGAGCTCATCAGCTTCGAGGGATGGACTGGCTCCAGTTCTGAGCTCAGAGGAGAAAAGTATGCATCCTCTGTTTACTCCTTCCAAACCAAACTGGGTCAGAACTCAAGGAAGCGCCATAACTACAACCATTCAGCTTCAAGAATGGGGAAATAAACTTCTGTGAACTGGCATTTGAAACTAACCACCATGTTAAGCCCGGTTCTATGGCAATCTAGTTCAAAATGGTTTACAAGTAAACTTTTGGAACAAAACCTTTCCTAGGTAAGGGCTTTCCTATAAAGAGAAAAGCAAAGAAAAAACTATCCCAGCAACAAATTTACCTATGCCTAGGAAAACTTATAAAGTTGTAGAAAGAGACAAGTTAAAATTTAAAAATTTTCCAAGCCACCAAATCACACATTTTGGGTAAAATAAACTTAGCCCTATATATTAATGCTTTAACAATGACTGTGCTACATATTAATTTAAATCTCACTGTTCAACAACACTATGTACATAACTGCATTTGAATTCATGTAAACCATTAATTTGTTTATTGGTAGGTAGTGAGGCTAGAGAACTGAGGCTTGAAAAATAACTTTTTAAAATGAGTTAATCATTTAAAGTGTGATTAGGTCTTCCAATTTTAGTGATAACATTCTTATCTATCACAATGAAAAATCACTGATTACTTGATTTCCCTATCTTCAAATATTTTGGGGAACTTCTCTGAAACTGCCTTTTTTAGTCATGCGTTAGTTTATTCGTGTGTTTATTATCTGCTTCTCTGACTAGAGTACAAACTTCATGAGGGCATGTCCTTCGTATTGGGTACAGAGCACAGAGGAGTTGTTGAGGGGATGAATGAATGAAATGAAATTATTTTCCTAGATCCACCTTACTCAAAAAGTGTAAATGCTAAAGCTACAAATGGGATATTTGAATCTGTGGCTAATCTGTTAGTTAAAATAGAATAATCTGAAATTCAAATTACTTCCAAAGATCTTTTAATTATCAGTAAATCATTAGCTTATAAATTCACTACCAACATGGTAACTATCTCAATCTCTACAAAAAAAGAAAAAAGAAAAAAAATAGTCAGGTTCAATTATACTTTTCTAAATATAATCCTATAAGGCAAACACTAAGGAAAATAATTCTAAGCCATGAGGTTGATAACTAAATGCCAACACCATCTAACAGAAAATGCTCTTGGCTTCAGAGTCAAAAGACCAATATTCTAGTCTAAACATTTACTTACTAGTTGTGGGAACCTGTGCAGCCATTTGACCTCTCTGAGCTAAAGCCTCATCTGTAAAATGTCAAGATTTGATAAGATTACTAAGATCTATACTTGCTTGAAAAGTCTATCAGAACAATAAATTGTTAGCTAGACGAAAACTGTACCAAGCATACATACATGACAATAATAGATAACACATATAGTTCTTACTAAGTGCCAGGCATTCTCCCGAGCACTTACCATTGATTAACATGCAAAATCTTCACAAACAAGCCTATGAAGGAGCTTTCATCCTCCCCATTTGTTTCTGGAAACTGAGACCAAGACATGTTAGATGACTTTTTCAAGGTCCCGAGACAGACATGCACAGCTAATCAACCCCAAGTGACCTGCCCTCTGCCTGCCTCTTATCCACCTGGCCCACCACTTCTGACATCTCTGTGCTCAGAGCATGCTGGACTTCTCCCTGGACCCTGAGCATGCAAACTTGTTCTCCTCTCAGATCCTTTGCACTAGCTGTTCTCTTTGCTTGGAGGATTCTTTCTCCGGATCTTTGTGTGGCTGGTTCCCCCTCATCATTCAGGTCTCGTATCAAAGGTCATGGACCTGTCCTGATTCCTCTAACCAAAGTCGTCACCACAGTTAGTCACCTCTTTTTCTTCATAACATCCAAAACCACCTGAAATTATCTCATTTGGTGGTTTATGAATTCATTAGTGTTTATTATCTGTCTCCCCTGACTAGAATATAAGTTCCACAATGGCAGGGGTTTTGAATTTTCATCACTGTATCTTCAATACCTAGAATAGGGCAGGGTACAGAGTAGTTATTGACAACAGGAATAAGTGGATGAGTGAATGAATGCTAACGTAATCAAAATGATTTTCCCACATTCCTCTTAGTTTTTCAAAAAGTGTAACTGGTAAAGTGACTCACAGGATATACTGAATCTCTGCTATGCCATTTTAGTAAGAAGTATTTTCAAACAATGAAGAAATGAGTTTACTGACAATATTTAGTACTAGCGTTTCTCAGAATTTCTGCTTTACTGTCAACTCCTATCAATATAATTATGTAAACATTTCATTTTTTTAATTACATGAGTATATTCATTTCAGAGAAAAGTTCAGATCTTTTACTAAATCACCCAAGAAACTGACTGACAATATGAGTCATCAAAAACATTAAGCTCACAGAATCTAATACTTCCAAGAAGGATTAAATTTTATATGAAAATGTATATGCTCAAAGAGCACAGCACGAGTGATATGCAACAGCAACCATGTTTCATGTCCTCCCTGAGGAAGGTGGTAAAATATCATTTTATCAGTAAAGAAAAACCCTGTAGAGGGAAGAGTGAGCGAATCTTGAGTGCAGTCTGACTGCATATTGGGGCAGCTTAAAGTACACAAGGGTCCCTGGACTAAGAAGGACATTAACAATGAAAGGTCAAGGCCTTCGCTGTTCTCAAAACTCTCACCCTCACTTCCATAAATCATTTAAGATAGCGTTCAAAATCTATACACTATACGAAGAAAAGATAAACTCTCAACTAAGAGGATAAAAAATGAAATCAAAGGAAAATGACACTAGAAGAAGTTAGTTGAAGCCAGGACTGAAGTGAATACATAAGCTGCCTGTGGATCTGGACCTTTGCTGGAAGAAGGTCAGACACTGACCCTACCTTTTCTGGCATCCAGTGCAAGGGTGGGCCGTGGGGGACACAGCC
The DNA here is from genome assembly GCF_000442215.2 of Lipotes vexillifer. Classification (NCBI taxonomy): domain Eukaryota; kingdom Metazoa; phylum Chordata; class Mammalia; order Artiodactyla; family Lipotidae; genus Lipotes; species Lipotes vexillifer. Next base: position 217,053 of record NW_006771639.1, read on the forward strand.
AGGAAGCTCAGCATTCAGCTGTGGCCCAATCAGGTACCTTATTCATAGTATGGATAAGAAGGGCAAATGTGGCCCAGGACAGGCTTTCCTATTTTTGTAATCCAAGAGACTCTTCTCCCATGGGTCCTCATAAAGATGGCACCGGGCGATGAAACAAACCCCACAGCATTCTTACACTAGATGCGGCAATATGTTTCATAAGACTGTTTTCTTATAAAATTACTCACTGTAGGCTGGGGCATTGCACTAAAGAAGCAATTCAATAAAAGCAATTATATGAGGGGCCAATAGCAATAAGCAGTCAATTAATGCAATTCTCAGCTGGACCGCATATCCTTCCAGTGATATGTATGTAATGTATGTGTGTGTGTGTGTGTGTGTGTGTGTGTGTGTTTATAAATATACTTTTGTTCGAGTGAGTTTTTCTTAAAATTGGAGCAGCAGGGACCTTAAGGTATAACAGGTACCTGGAGCACAGCTGTCCCATGTTCTGTCTTAGCTTGGAACCATATGCCTAAATTGGCATGGACTAACATCCTTTTAGAAAAGTTGATGTGCCTGCCCAACAGGACGTACAGTGCATAGAAAGCCTCTCCCTACAGGAAGATGCAACAAGTCCTCTGGGATGTAATTTTGTATATACGGATGAAGGGACCAATGGTTCCCCAAAGTTCTCCAGAAAAGGGTAGATGGCTGAAGAAAAAGTTAGCCTGAAATTTATATATGCAGGCAAACCAATCATGCCTGCCCCTTGGCCTTTTTTTTTTTTTTTTTCCCCCAAGTATCAGGAAAATACCCTCAGAGTAGTTAATCTTGAATAGCAGGCCATTCTCTATATAGTAGAGAATTGACTACAAAATATATGCCTGGAGAGCTAAATGAGTTAACCTATTACATAAGATCATAAATTATAAGGCAGTTGTATAGATAGCTTGCCAAGTTGATGACTGTTGTTTTGGAGTGATGCACCTAAACCCCTCTGCTCGGCAACAGATAGCATAGCCAGGTGTCTATTAAGGCCATTGCTGGTTCATGGTACTTATGTTATGCACTTCCACAGAAAATAAGATTACCTCTCTATTCTCTGCTTTATTGTAATACTCTAAGGGAATATAACATACATTTAATATTTAGTATATTTATATGGTCGATTATCATATTTCTATATTAATTCACATATATTAATATAAATATCATATAATAAATATTTAGTATATATTTTTTTAAAACAGACTTCTGAACTCTTTTGTAGCAATCTCATGAAGGACGTTGTTTATATTATCCTCTTAATGAGAAACCTTGCAAGAACTTTCTTCCTGGGATTAGTACACAAAATAATTGTACCTCTTAAACAATTGGTCTATTTTTAAACACATGAACTCTGTGAACTACAGAACTGTTCAGGTTACAATTTTTCAGTTAATTGTTAAAAAGATTAGTGCTGATTTTTGGTCTACTTATGGCAGTGTAGAGGTTTTTATAACATGCATTTAATATCCTTATCATTGTTTATCTTTTAAAGTTTAAATTATTTTTAATTTACTCTGAGTGTTATGTTGTATTTTCTTGTGTTTTAAGTCTCCTTTAAATCTACAATAGTAGAATAGACTTGCCAACAACCTGTTTTCTCTTTGGAAAAAATATGAGATTGAGTAGCCTGCTTTATTAAAAAAAGAAAAGAAAACAAAGCTGGTGTACATTTTTAATCAGATGACTAACCATATAATCAGTCTAAGGTTTGGAGTAGGAGAAAATAAATATATCATCGACTTATGTTTTTGTTACTTTGGAATAGAATTGAAGATGAGAGCATAACTCCCAAATATCCTTAAAAGTTTAAAAATAAAATTAAATTGATTTCCCTTAAGGTGCTGAGGGGTTTTCTTGGAGGGAGGAGGGTCTGATGTTGTTGTTTTACCTAAGACTATTTGTGAAAAGTCTAACTGTGAAATAAAACTAAATTAAAAAGTTTTAGTACATATATAAACTAAATTAGTCCCATGTTATGGGACTTCTTAAATCATTGGTTGTAAACTTGGAATCTTTTGTGATAGTATTTACTTTTAATATCTTAATTTTTTTGCCCTATATCATGCAGAAGTTATTTTCTTCAACTACTACGTACATCCCAGAATGCCCCTCAATACATTTGTCATATTACTATATGTTTTGGCAGCCACTAGAACACAGTACGATGAATTTAACAAGGACATGAATATGGTAATATTTTTGTAAGTCTTGCAATATTTGGTAACTCAAGTATTCCAATTTACTCATAGTTTGAATAGGTATAGTTTGAATAGAATTTTTTTTAAAAGCTTAATAGGAGTAGTTCAAATTAAAACGTTCAAACAAATTCCTTAAATTTCCATCCCCAAATTTCCAATGTAGCCATATTTAAGTGTTTACAGTAACATCAATTTTCTATTTCAATGTTTTTATAACAAATATTTAATAACGTATAATGGTTTTGTTTAGTTACATGAGCTCTATCATTCTAAGATTTTATTTCTTACTTCCATCAAATACTTGGTATAACATTTTCTTTACTGTCAAACATAATTTTCAAATATACTGAACGCCATATGTGGATATGCAGATATTTTCAATTCAGAAAATGAGGTAACAAAAGAAAAAAAGATTTTTTTTGCTGAAACTGTTCTTCAAATTAAAAATTTGCTAAACAATCATTATCCAAACATTTTGGAAAAGACAGAAACTGGTGGAGAAGAAAAAGTGAATGAATGTGAGCAAAATGAAATTGAGGGAGAAAATTAACCTATTAAGCAAATATGCTTTAACTTCTAAGAAGCAACTGTGGGGTCTCTTTATGTAACACCTTCTAACAGCTTAAGAGGTGGCATAGAAATATTTTCATTAGTAAAACCAAGCTTTAGGCAGCAAACAATTCTTTGCTTTTTTTATGGTAACAAGAATAGCCAGTGTGTGATTTTAAGATGAGACTAATTCTGCAATCATATATAAAAATCAGGCGCATTGTCTTATATCACACTGTACTTAGTACACAAAAATCTAATTTGTGCCCTAGTTTAAGACTTTGACGCAGAAGTTTTCTATGTTTTCCTGTTTGTTTGTTTGTTTGTTTCAAATCCTAACCTTATATAAGAATAATATGGTTTAAAAAAATCAAGACTTTATTGGGTAGTCCTATGATAATTTGAACACATGCAGTAAATTTGGTTTTTGTGATGTCAGTAATCAGCAGAATGAACTCTACGCAAATACGTTCATCAGCTCTGAGAAAGTGAAATTATCAACTGACATACAAAGGAAAGGAAACCTTGAGGGTCATTTGAGATCCAAGCACTCTCTATATATAGCTTAAAAGCCCTTTATAAATAAAATTTATTATATTTTACTGTAATCACTGCCAGCAAAATCAGCAAGTGGTGTTAAAATAATGGACTTTCCCCAGTGCCATTAATATAACTTTGAGTATAAACAGTAATTGAATTTTCCCATTGTCTCAAAAACTATGCACCTTTGCTTAGTACCTGAATTACTTGAAAACTGTTGGATATAGTACATATGTTATTAAGCTTTAGCAAATAGCTATGCAACAACATAAGAACCACCTCTAAAATTAAAGAATGAAAAATAAATATTAAAAAGAAAAAATTATTGTCCTTCAAAAGAGAGCAAAAATAAAAAATCAAACTCCAGTTTTGTTTTGTTTTGTTTTTACTAACAGATGCTCCATCTTTCCAATTATTTATGTAGTTCCAACTCTCTAAACAGATAGTTTTATGATATTAACAAAAAAAATTTTTCTTAATCTTGTTAGTGCTCTCTCATTTCCTTGTCTCTAGGATATTCAAGAAAATAAGTCTAGAGATGGAAAAATGTTAGTTATCACAGCCTTGTCCACAGAGAAATGACAGTTGAGAAAATACATATTTCCCAAAGAAGGAGGAAAAGAGCAGATGTTCTAGAAATGAGCATTACAAAACATGCACATTTAGAAGAGTGGACAAAAATAATGAAACAAGAAACAGTCCAGATGTCAGAAGACAACCCAGAATCAAAGCCACAAAATACAATGTTTCAAGAAGCAGGGTGTGGTCTAAAATATCAAAGTCTACAGAGATGTTATTGAGGATGAACACTGAGCAAAGGCCATCATATATGGTTAAAAGAACATATGAACGGTATTCTAGAACAGTCACAGGGAAAGCAAAGAATTAATTCAGATCATGAGGATACAGAGTAGACACGTAGACATGAGATGTTGACCATTCACTCTAAAACTGTGGTAGTAAAAGAACAGAAATGTCAGAGCAGTAGCTACACATATATGATAAAAACATATCATTATATTATTCTCATCTCTCCTCAGTTTTGGGAATATCTTTGCCAGATGATTTATCAGCTACTTATTTTGTTGACTTTTTTCATTTAATTACTCTTTTGATATTCTATGTTATTTAAAATCTGCAGTGAGACCTACTTATCTAGACTTAGTCCAAATTCCAAAAGAGTGGGACATTTTTTTAAAAACAGCACTTGAGCTACTTTCATTTAAAGGCAGTTCAACAACTCTATCATGTAGTAAATACCTAGCACAGGTACATGCTAGTTAAGTATTCTTCACAATTAATTATATGATACTTCATAAAATATTGTGCTTTGCATTCTATTTTTAAAATTCAACTCAAGTTACACGTACTTCTGTTGAATTACTGCATCAAATTGGAATTGGAAAAAGTACACCATGAATAAAATCTAAAGAATATTAAAATTCACTTAAAAGATACTGTGCAACACAGTAAATAATATCCCTTTATACCAGCGGTCCCCAACCTTTTTGGCACCAGGGACCGGTTTCTTGGAAGACAATTTTTCCATGTACGGGGGGTTGGGGGAGGGCGGTAATGGTTCAGGTGGTAATGCGAGCGATGGGGAGCAGCAGATGAAGTTTCCCTCACCCGCCGCTCACCTCCTGCTGTGAGACCCGTTACCTATCAGGCCACGGACCGATAACGGTCCACCGCCCGGGGGTTGGGGACCCTACTTTATACTATACTTAGAAAAAGGATTAATAAGCAGTAGTCCTAAAGTATCTCTACGGTCCCTCCTGCATGCTTATTATGTAATCCTGTGGTTTCTAACTTCTCCCTGTAGAAACTTTAAGCGAGCTCCAAATTGGGGTGAGCGCTCATTAAATGACTTTAAAAATTAATAGTCACATTATTACTGTCAGTATACACTGAGATATAACACTATAAGACAAATATATTTTATTCTGTATTTGACTGTTATGAAAGGGTGGGGACAATGAACTGGTGGGTAGGTAGAAGAAAGCACTGAAAAAGGTAAACTATCAGTTGTTACAGGGAAAGGTAAATTATAGTTGCCCATGACATTTGTTGCTAATTATAACAATCATCTTCCTAGACCACAGGAGGATAATGATACTCAATCAAGAGAAAGTACTCACAATTTCCTCCCCAGGCTCCACAGCCCCATCTGATTCAGTTTCTGTGTCCAAGTGGGAATCAGATTATTCTTTCTTGAATTAGTTCTAAACCATTCCTTAACCCGTTTTCTACCCCATTATCAAAGAGCTCTTTGTCTTGGGATTGAGCAACCTGACTGTGAAAAAAATGACAAACTAAGAGAGAAAAGAAGGAAACGGGATCGATTCAAACTAGGAAGATACACGTGAAGAATAAAAGCAAAATACAGACATCTGAAAACCAATACATTTGCCATATAAATAAATAAAATACGATAAAAGCATAGTTATAAGTTGCCTTATGCTACACTGAATAATTCTTCAGGCATATTACACAAGAGCATTTCTAAACTTTATCTTGAACCTAAAATAGGTCTGAAGCCACCAATTTCAATGTTAACTTTTAAATGAAAAAACACACCCGAAAACATAATTATTGAAGACTAGACAAATAATACTCTAAATAACAGTGTCCTTAATTTTTCAGTACTGTTTTCATGTACTTCTATATGTACATGAAATATTTACTCAAAATATACACTCAATTTTCATATATTTTTTACAGTAAAGGCAATTACTTTAAATGAATACAAATTAACTGGATACTTGTATAAGGCTTTAAATACCATGTTGTATAATACCAGAAATGTATAAACTAGAAAAAACTGTACGCTCTGATTTTTGTTTGACAAAACAGAGTCATCACAGACACTGACCACATAAAGAAATATATGATAAATGCTGACCAGAGGTTCTCCTTGCACAGTAGAATAGATAAGATGAAGTTTAAATTGTAGTTGATGCAATTTTGAGAATAAAGAAGGAATCTTTGATATGTCAGAAAAATCTGTAAAGGTGGTGAGTGGATTTAGCTTGGTCCATAGGAATAAAAGAAACAGCCATTAATTATCACTACCATCACCATCCATCACTCCTATCGTTGTCATCGTCATCATCATCATCATCATCATGGTCATTATTTTCAAAATCCCTACAGAGTCTGTTGCCATAAAAATTTCCATACACTGGGCAATTTACTGCCTGTCAGCTCCAAATCCACTCTTCTTTACCCACTCTCTGATAATGGAACTTTAAGCATTGCTCCTCTGCAGCAAGCATGATAATACGCTTTGTCAACAGAAGGCACTGGAGGACATTATAGAGGTGGGACTTGTCTTCCTACTTCCCAGTGGGAGTCAGTGTTCTACGTATATTTTCACACGTTTAAGGAAAAGGATGCTTGGAAACAGGGGCAGATCCAGGTTTTGGGACTCAAAGCATTTTTGGGGGTCCCACTATAAAAACAATACCAAATTATGGATACAAAATTAAGTATAAAAGTAAACATTTATTTGGGATGAAAAAATAAACGGCAACAGATTTCAACATGTAAAAGCTGACAGATACCACAAACATTATAAACCAAAGGAAAATAAACATTTCTATTCATAGCCTGACAGACCCACCTCTACAGTGAGTTTTGCCTACATTTTTAGCTTCAACCTCTTTGCCTCTTTTGCAAAGATGCTAGATAGCTAATTCAGTCTCTCCTTCAGCATGGTTAACCAAAATTTATTTTCCTTTTATTACTGATAGTTTTTAAATGATGTTTTTAGCTTCCTGACGCATTATTAGTAATTTAATTCAAAGTTTTGTTGATAACTTTGAAAACCTCTATCAAGCCTTTGTTCATGTGAGTGTAGAATTCAGAACAATTTTCCACAGCCAAGGTCCTGGATCTAAATATTGATTTATTGTAAACCGTATTTTTCCTGCATTAGCCACACAGGTCCATGCTCAGCACCACAGGACATGTTCATTTGGCCCTGACCCTTCCTATCCAGATGCAAGTGAGAGAAAATAGTCAGTAGAAGTAATTCTGGAAGCCATTCCTCAACCAGAATGACCAGCAGTGATTTAACTCTACATGAAAGTGACTATGAATCCCAGAAACTGATCCCAATGTACCCAGAATACCATCTGACATGAACATTTGGAGGTAACAATTACATTGATTATCCTGATTGTGTATTATGGGTGTATACATATATCAAACATATCAAATTGTACACTTTAAGCAGGTGCAGTTTATTGTATATTGAGTACAAATTTGTTCTCATTTGTCAGAGAACAGTTGCGTCAGTCAGAATCTCATCAGGGGACAGAAAACACACAGTAATTTGAGCAGAGAAAGTTTGATATAAAGAGTAGTTAACTGTTGAGTTTGTGAGCTCTTCTCCCTGTAGCCCTGAATGGTCACCCTATTCTGTATTGAATGCACGGCATGATACAACTAACTTAAGAGTCTTTTATCAATAAAGTTTGCATTAACTATAAAAAAGAATAATGCACTATAATGAAGGGTAATAATAAAGATATAAAGAAAGCGCTCAAGAATAACATAAGCTTGAGGGAGAGTACTAAAGGAGGAATGAACTTGGAAGGGGGTGCCCTCCTCAAGGCTGAATTAAGACCTTATTAGAAAAGTTGGTCCTGCAGCCCACCACATGGCAGGGAAGTTTGCTGGATTGGCTAAGCGTGAGCTGGTCCACAGGTGTTGAGGAAGCAGGAAAAAGTAAATAGGTAAATTAAAAACCTCGCCCAGCTGCAGGTGAAACCATGCCAGTGAATGACAGCACAAGAGGAGTCAAAGCTCTGGAGTACACTCACTGGTAGGGTGAAATGCATCCAGGAGTAGGCAGTGTCAATGTCAGGAGGATTGTGAGAAACAACCCTATGGGGTGCAGATGGGTCAAGGCTGGTGGGATATTGTGCAGAGGAGGCTGAAGTGTGGGGAGCCTGTTGACCAAACGGGCAGAGCAACACCTGGAGCATATTGTGTCCAAGTCAGCAGGGCCACAGTGAATGCAGTGGCCAGGGCTGTGAGTTCACTGAAGGGCTGAGTGCTCTGGATGTGTTGCTGAGGCAGTGCCCTGCTGACAACCATGCAGCTGGGGCAAACAAGGGGCAAAAGAGCAGCCAACTGGAACCATTAAGTCGGAAACTGTGAAAGATCTGAAATGTTATGAGATCTATAAACCAACAAGTAAGCCTGCCACGGAGGTAGATACATGTGTATGTACATGTATACATAAATGTGTGTGTGTGTGTGTGGGCATAAAACCTCTTGTTCAGGGAACAGCACTTTTACACACATAGCAGTTTGTGTCCTTTCCTCATGACTCAGTTCTCCCGTAGGATGATGCAGGGGAACATCACATGCTCTATTTCCACGTGTGGAAACTGTTCCAAATGAAAACGTGGTGTGGCGTGGTAGAGCACATGTATCCTGTGCATAAAAATGAGCTTTGCACCACAGGATAGGAACTCCAAAATTATGAAACTCAAAGCTTATAGAGGGCTGCTGGCACACCTGCCAGCCTCCTCTTTAGAGAGACCTTTGCTCCAGAATATAAACAAACCCTCTCTGGGGATTCCCTCCTCTCCCCTCTATACCACCACCCTGGAACATAAACAAATGTAAACAAATGGATCTGTGGGGATAAATCTGTATCTCTCTCCAGATGCCTCTATCTTCATGGTTCTATTCAATCATCCTTCAACCCAGGTGCCAATGTTCTTTGCTTAAAAGCCTGACTGCAAAAATTTGAAAATATACATAGAACATTGACTCCCTACAGGAAGAAGGAAGACAAATCCCTCCTCTATAATGTCCTTCAGTGCCTTCTACTGACAAAGTGTATTATCATGCTTGCAGCAAAGGAGAAATGTTTAAAGCTCCACTGTCACAGAGCAGGTAAACAGTGGCTCTGGAGCTGACAGGAAATAATTTGATTAACTAGAAGAGCTAATAAAGAATATTGTAAACTTTATGTCTGTAAGTCTGACAACTAGATGAGAATGACAAATTCCTTAGAAGACACGAACTATAAAGCTCACTCAAGAGGAAACAGATAATCTGTACAACACTGTACCTATTAAGGAACTGAATTTGTAATTTAAAATCTTCCCATAAAGAAGACCCCATTTCTAGATGGCTTGAATGGTCAATCCTTTTTTTTATCGAATTATAATTGACATACAATGTTATATTAATTTCTGGTGTATAACACAGTAGATATTTTTGATATTTGATATTTTTATACGTTATGAAATATTCATGACGATAAGTCTAGTCACCACCTGTCGCTTTATTTATCAATTCTATCAAACACTGAAGGAAGAAATAACAAATTCTACACATATTCTAGAAATGTGAAGGGAAGGTGTGATAATAGCATTACTTAAATCCAAAATCAAACACATGACAAGAAAAATAACTACAGACTAGCATCCCTCATGAACACAGATGCAAAAAATTAACATTTTAGCAAATCAAATCCAACAATATATAATTTTAAAAAGAAAATGCATTATAACCAAGTGGGATTTACCCCAGGAATATGAGTCTGGTTGAACATTAAAAACTGCTCGATATCATTGACCGTATTAACTGATTAAAAAACACATGTTCGCACACACACATGCACACACACACACACACACAGTCTCAACAGATGCAAAATATTTTAGACAAAATCCAAATCCATTCCTGATTAAAAGAAAAAAAACTCTCACGAAAGTAACACTAGAAGGAAACCTTTTCAACATGATAATGGAAAGCTACAAAAAATGTACAGCTAACATCATAGTTAATGGTGGGACACTGAAGTGCTTTTCCCCTAAAATCTGGAACAAGGAAATGTATGCTTTTACCACATCTACTCATTATTTTACTGGAGTGCTAAGTCAATGTAATAAGACAAGTAAAAAGAAAGAAAAATATCCAGATTGGAGAGAAAGAAGTTAAACTGTCAGTATTCACAAATGATATGATCACCATGTAGAAAATCCTATGAAATCCACCCCAAAAGTCTACTAGAACTAAAAATTGAGTTTAACAAGGTAATGAGATCCAAGATCAACACTAAAAAAAATCAATGGTATTTTTATTTTTAAAAATCAAATGGGAGAGCTTCCGGGAAGATGGCGGAAGACTAGGACGCGGAGATCAACTTCCTCCCCACAGATACACCAGAAATACAACTACACGTGGAACAACTCCTACAAAACACCTACTGAACGCTGACAGAAGACCTCAGACCTCCCAAAAGGCAAGAAACCCCCACAAACCTGAGTAGGGCAAAAGAAAAAAGAATAAACAGAGACAAAAGAATAGGGACGGGACCTGCACCAGTGGGAGGGAGCTGTGAAGGAGGAAAGGTGTCCACACACTAGGAAGCCCCTTCGCGGGCGGAGGCTGCGGGTGGCGGAGGGGGAAGCTTCGGAGCCGCGGAGGGGAGCGCAGCAACAGGGGTGTGGAGGGCAAAGCGGGGAGATTCCCGCACAGAGGATCGTTGCCGACCGGCACTCACCAGCTCGAGGGGCTTGTCTGCTCACCCGCCGGGGCGGGCGGGGGCTGGGAGTTGAGGTTTGAGCTTCGGTCGGAGCGCAGGGAGAGGACTGGGGTTGGCGGCGTGAACACAGCCTGCAGGGGGTTGGTGCACCACGGCCAGCCGGGAGGGAGTCCGGGGAAAACTCTGGACCTGCCGAAGAGGCAAGAGACTTTTTCTTGCCTCTTCGTTTCCTGGTGCGCGAGGACAGGGGATTCAGAGCGCTGCTTAAAGGAGCTCCAGAGACGGGCGCGAGCCGCGGCTAAAAGCGCGGACCCCAGAGATGGGCATGAGGCACTAAGGCTGCTGCTGCCGCCCACAAGAAGCCTGTGTGCGAGCACAGGTCACTATCCACATCCCGCTTCCGGGGAGCCTGTGCAGCCCCGCCACTGCCAGGGCCCCGGGATCCAGGGACAACTTACCCGGGAGAACACATGGCGCGCCTCAGGCTGCTGCAACGTCATGGCGGCCTCTGCCGCCGCAGGCCCGCCCCGCACTCTATGCCCCTCCCTGCCCCAACCCCCCGGCCTGAGTGAGCCAGAGTCCCGGAAGCAGCTGCAGACGCCCTCCGGCGACCTACACGCAGAGGCGGGGCCAAGTCCAAAGCTGAGCCCCTGGGAGCTGTGAGAACAAAGAAGAGAAAGGGAAATCTCTCCCAGCAGCCTCAGAAGCAGCGGATTAAAGCTCCACAATCAACTTGATGTACCCTGCATCTGTGGAATACATGAATAAACATGTATTCTATCATCCCAAATTGAGGAGGTGGACTTTGAGAGCAAGATTTATGATTTTTTCCCCTTTTCGTCTTTTTGTGAGTGCGTATGTGTACGCCTCTGTGTGAGATTTTGTCTGAATAGCTTTGCTTCCACCATTTGTCCTACGGTTCTATCCGTCCTTTTTGTTTGTTTTTCTTAATAATTATTTTTTTATTTTAATAATTTTATTATATTTTATCTTTATTTTATTTTACTTTATCTTCTTTCTCTTTTTCCTTCCTTCCCTCCTTCCTTCCTTCCTTCCTCCCTCCCTCCTTTCTTTCTTTCTACTTCTACTAATTCTTTCTTTCTACTTTTTCTGCCTTTTATTCTGAGCCGTGTGGATGAAAGGCTCTTGATGCTGCAGCCAGGAGTCAATGCTGTGCCTCTGAGGTGGGAGAGCCAACTTCAGGACACTGGTCCACAAGAGAACTCCCAGCTCCACATAATATCAAACGGTGAAAATCTCACAGAGATCTCCATCTCAACACCAGCACCCAGCTTCATTCAATGACCAGCAAGCTACAGTGCTGGACATCCAGTGCCAAACAACTAGCAAGACAGGAACGCAACCCTACCCATTAGCAGAGAGGCTGCCTAAAATCATAATAAGTCCACAGACACCCCAAAACACACCACCAGAGGTGGACCTGCCCACCAGAAAGACAAGATCCAGCCGCATCCACCAGAACACAGGCACTAGTCCCCTCCACCAGGAAGCCTACACAACCCACTGACCAAACCTTAGCCACTGGGGACAGACACCAAAAACAACAGGAACTATGAACCTGCAGGCTGCAAAAAGGAGACACCAAACACAGTAAGATAAGCAAAATGAGAAGACAGAAAAAAACACAGCAGATGAAGGAGCAAGATAAAAACCCACCAGACCTAACGAATGAAGAGGAAATAAGCAGTCTACCTGAAAAAGAATTCAGAATAATGATAGTAAAGATGATCCAAAATCTTGGAAATAGAATAGAGAAAATGCAAGAAACATTTACAAGGACCTAGAAGAACTTAAGATGAAACAAGCAAAGATGAACAACACAATAAATGAAATTAAAAATACTCTAGAAGGGATCAATAGCAGAATAACTGAGGCAGAAGAACACATAAGTGACCTAGAAGACAAAATAGTGGAAATAACTACCCAGAGCAGAATAAAGAAAAAAGAATGAAAAGAACTGAAGACAGTCTCAGAGACCTCTGGGACAACATTAAACGCACCAACATTCGAATTATAGGGGTTCCAGAAGAAGAAGAGAAAAAGTAAGGGACTGAGAAAATATTTGAAGAGATTATAGTTGAAAACTTCTATAATATGGGAAAGGAAATAGTTAACCAAGTCCAGGAAGCACAGAGAGTCCCATACAGGATAAATCCAAGGAGAAATACGCCAAGACACATATTAATCTAACTGTCAAAAATTAAATACAAAGAAAACATATTAAAAGCAGCAAGGGAAAAACAACAAATAACACACAAGGGAATCCCCTTAAGGTTAACAGCTGATCTTTCAGCAGAAACTCTTCAAGCCAGAAGGGACTGGCAGGACATATTTAAAGCGATGAAGGAGAAAAACCTGCAACCAAGATTGCTCTACCCAGCAATGATCTCAATCAGATTTGATGGAGATATTAAAACCTTTACAGACAAGCAAAAGCTGAGAGAGTTCAGCACCACCAAACCAGCTTTACAACAACTGCTAAAGGAACTTCTCCGGGCAAGAAACACAAGAGAAGGAAAAGACCTACAATAAGGAACCCAAAACAATTCAGAAAATGGGAATAGGAACATACATATCAATAATTACCTTAAATGTAAATGGACTAAATGCTCCCACCAAAAGACACAGATTGGCTGAATGGATACAAAAACAAGACCCATATATTTGCTGTCTACAAGAGACTCACTTCATACCTAGAGACACATACAGACTGAAAGTGAGGGGATGGAAAAAGATATTTCATGCAAATGGAAACCAAAAGAAAGCTGGAGTAGCAATTCTCATATCAGACAGAATAGACTTTAAAATAAAGACTATTAGAAGAGACAAAGAAGGACACTACATAATGATCAAGGGATCGATCCAAGAAGAAGATATAACAATTGTAAATATTTATGCACCCAACATAGGAGCACCTCAATACATAAGGCAAATACTAACAGCCATTAAAGGGGAAATCGACAGTAACACATTCATAGTAGGGGACTTTAACACCCCACTTTCACCAATGGACAGATCATCCAAAATGAAAATAAATAAGGAAACACAAGCTTTAAATGATGCATTAAACAAGATGGACTTAATTGATATTTATAGGACATTCCCTCCAAAAACAATAAAATACACATTTTTCTCAAGTGCTCATGGAACATTCTGCAGGATAGATCATATCTTGGGTCACAAGTAAGCCTTGGTAAATTTAAGAAAATTGAAATCTTATCAAGTATCTTTTCCGACCACAATGCTATGAGACTAGATATCAATTACAGGAAAAGATCTGTAAAAAATACAAACACATGGAGGCTAACCAATACACTACTTAATAACGAAGTGATCACTGAAGAAATCAAAAAGAAATAAAAAAATACCTAGAAACAAATGACAATGGAGACACGACGACCCAAAATCTATGGGATGCAGCAAAAGCAGTTCTAAGAGGGAAGTTTATAGCAATACAATCCTACCTTAAGAAACAGGAAACATCTCGAATAAACAACCTAACCTTGCACCTAAAGCAATTAGAGAAAGAAGAACAAAAAAACCCCTAAGTTAGTAGAAGAAAAGAAATCATAAAAATCAGATCAGAAATAAATGAAAAACAAATGAAGGAAATGATAGCAAAGATCAATAAAACTAAAAGCTGGCTCTCTCAGTAGATAAACAAAATTGATAAACCATTAGCCAGACTCATCAAGAAAAAAAGGGAGAGGACTCAAATCAACAGAATCAGAAATGAAAAAGGAGAAGTAACAGCTGACACTGCAGAAATACAAAGGATCATGAGAGATTACTACAAGCAACTCTATGCCAATAAAATGGACAACCTGGAAGAAATGGAAAAACTCTTAGAAATGCACAACCTGCCAAGACTGAATCAGGAAGAAATAGAAAATATGAACAGACCAATCACAAGCACTGAAATTGAAACTGTGATTAAAAATCTTCCAACAAACAAAAGCCCAGGACCAGATGGCTTCACAGGCGAATTCTATCAAACATTTAGAGAAGAGCTAACACCTATCCTTCTCAAACTCTTCCAAAATAGAGCAGAGGGAGGAACACTCCCAAACTCATTCTACGAGGCCACCATCACCTTGATGTCAAAACCAGACAAGGATGTCACAAAGAAAGAAAACTACAGGCCAATATCACTGATGAACACGGATGCAAAAATTCTCAACAAAATACTAGCAAACAGAATCCAACAGCACATTAAAAGGATCATACACCATGATCAAGTGGGGTTTATTCCAGGAATGCAAGGATTCTTCAGTATACACAAAACAATCAACGTGATAAACCATATTAACAAACTGAAGGAGAAGAACCATAAGATCATCTCAATAGATGCAGAGAAAACTTTCGACAAAATTCAACACCCATTTAGGATAAAAACCCTCCAGAAAGTAGGCATAGAGGGAACTTTCCTCAACATAACAAAGGCCATATACGACAAACCCACAGCCAACATCGTCCTCAATGGTGAAAAACTGAAAGCATTTCCACTAAGATCAGGAATAAGACAAGGTTGCCCACTCTCACCACTCTTATTCAACATAGTTTTGGAAGTTTTAGCCACAGTACTCAGAGAAGAAAAGGAAATATAAGGAATCCATATCGGAAAAGAAGAAGTAAAGCTGTCACTGTCTGCAGATGACATGATACTATACATAGAGAATCCTAAAGATGCTACCAGAAAACTACTAGAGCTAATCAATGAATTTGGTAAAGTAGCAGGATACAAAATTAATGCACAGAAATCTCTGGCATTCCTATACACTAATGATGAAAAATCTGAAAGTGAAATCAAGAAAACACTCCCATTTACCATTGCAACAAAAAGAATAAAATATCTAGGAATAAACCTACCTAAGGAGACAAAAGACCTGTATGCACAAAATTATAAGACACTGATGAAAGAAATTAAAGATGATACAAATAGATGGAGAGATATACCATGTTCTTGGATTGGAAGAATCAACATTGTAAAAATGACTCTACTACCCAAAGCAATCTACAGATTCAATGCAATCCCTATCAAACTACCACTGGTATTTTTCTCAGAACTAGAACAAAAAAATTCACAATTTGTATGGAAACACAGAAGACCCCGAATAGCCAAAACAATCTTGAGAACGAAAAATGGAGCTGGAGGAATCTGGCTCCCTGACTTCAGACTGTAGTACAAAGCTACAGTAATGAAGACAGTATGGTACTGGCACAAAAACAGAAAGATAGATCAATGGAACAGGATAGAAAGCCCAGAGATAAACCCATGCACATATGGTCACCTTATCTTTGATAAAGGAGGCAGGAATGTATAGTGGAGAATGGACAGCCTCTTCAATAAGTGGTGCTGGGAAAATTGGACAGGTACATGTAAAAGTATGAGATTAGATCACTCCCTAACACCATACACAAAAATAAGCTCAAAATGGATTAAAGACCTAAATGTAAGGCCAGAAACTATCAAACTCTTAGAGGAAAACATAGGCAGAACACTCTATGACATAAATCACAGCAAGATCCTTCTTGACCCATCTCCTAGAGTAATGGAGATAAAAACAAAAATAAACAAATGGGACCTAATGAAACTTCAAAGCTTTTGCACAGCAAAGGAAACCATAAACAAGACCAAAAGACAGCCCTCAGAATGGGAGAAAATATTTGCAAATGAATCAACTGACAAAGGATTAATCTCTAAAATTTACAGGCAGCTCATGCAGCTCAATAACAAAAAAATAAACAACCCAATCCAAAAATGGGCAGAAGACCTAAATAGACATTTCTCCAAAGAAGATATACAGACTGCCAACAAACACATGAAAGAATGCTCAACATCATTAATCATTAGAGAAATGCAAATCAAAACTACAATGAGATATCATCTCACACCAGTCAGAATGGCCATCATCAAAAAATCTAGAAACAATAAATGCTGGAGAGGGTGTGGAGAAAAGGGAACACTCTTGCACTGCTGGTGGGAATGTGAATTGGTTCAGCCACTATGGAGAACAGTATGGAGGTTCCTTAAAAAACTACAAATAGAACTACCATATGACCCAGCAATCCCACTACTAGGTATATACCCTGAGGAAACCAGAATTCAGAAAGAGTCATGTACCAAAATGTTCATTGCAGCTCTATTTACAATAGCCCGGAGATGGAAACAACCTAAGTGCCCGTCGTCGGATGAATGGATAAAGAAGATGTGGCACATATATACAATGGAATATTACTCAGCCATAAAAAGAAACGAAATTGAGCTATTTGTAATGAGGTGGATAGATCTAGAGTCTGTCATACAGAGTGAAGTAAGTCAGAAAGAGAAGGACAAATACCGTATGCTAACACATATATATGGAATTTAAGAAAAAAAAATGTTATGAAGAACCTAGGGGTAAAACAGGAATAAAGACAGAGACCTACTGGAGAACAGACTTGAGGATATGGGGAGGGGGAAGGGTGAGGTGTGTTAGGGCGAGAGAGAGACATGGACATATATATACTAACAAACGTAAGGTAGATAGCCAGTGGGAAGCAGCCGCATGGCACAGGGAAACCGGCTCGGTTCTTTGTGGCTGTCTGGAGGGGTGGGATAGGGAGGGTGGGAGGGAGGGAGACAAAGAGGGAAGAGATATGGGAACATATATATATGTATAACTGACTCACTCTGTTATAAAGCAGAAACTAACACACCATTGTAAAGCAATTATACCCCAATAAAGATGTTCCAATAAAGATGTGAAAAAAAAATCAAATGACATTTTTCAATCGGTAATAAATAACCAATTGAAACTGAAAGAAGTGATACCATTTACATCAGCATCAAAAATATGAAATATTTAAGTATAAATATGACAAAAGATTTACATGGCCTATACACTGAAAGCTTCAGAACTGTGCAGAGAGAAATTAAAGAAAACTTAAGTAAATGGAGAGATGTACTGTGATCATGGATCATAAAGGTCAATATCATTAAGATATCAATTCTCCCCAAATTGATTGAGAGATTCGATGCAATCCCAAGAAAAATCTCAGCAGGATTTCTCAGCAAAATTGACAAGCTAATTCTAAGATTCATATGAAAACTGAATATCCAAAAATACTTTGGAAAAAAATCTTAAAATACAAATTTGGAAGATTTATGTTATCTAAATCCAAGACATTATAAAACTACAGCAATCAAGACAATGTGGTACTGGCGGACAGAGGACTATATTAGTGAAACAAAACAGTTATTTCAAAAATAAACCCATGGGAGTTCCCTGGCGGTCCGGTGGTTAGGACTCGGTTCTTTCACTGCCTTGGCCTGTGTTCAATCCCTGGTCGGTGAACTAAGATCCTGCAAGCAGTGCAGCCAAAAAAACAAAACGAAAAACAAAAATAAACCCAAACATATGTGGGCAATTGATTTTTAACAAAGTTGCAAGTGGAAGAAAGGGAAGTTTTTCAACAAATGGCGCTGGAATAATTGGATATACACAATGCCAAAAAAAAAAAAAAAGCCAAAAACTCTGATCAATACTTTATACATGAGTTTGCAGAGGAACTACAAAAGGAAGCAAGGAAGCTTTCGGGGTGATGTTATGGATTTTGGTGAGGGCTTATATATGTGCATATATCAAAACAGCAAAGTGTATACTTAAAATATGTATAAGTGTATATGCAGTTTGTTGCATATCCATTACACTTCAGTAAAGCTGTTTTTAAAAATACTAATATGTTTATTTATTATCAATTACTTACGTGCCTTTTTAATATACACATTCGTATAAACAAGTGCATGTTAGATATATTTAACAGACACTTGTACTCATAAAACAGAACAGCTATTATCACCGTTTGCTGTTTCTCATCACAAATTTACACTAAGCACTTTATGAAAGATGAAACACTTCCTTCCACATGTGGAAAGAGTGTTCCAAATGAGAGCGCTGTTTGGTGGAAACCAAGAAGAGATTCTGTGTGCTTGGGCTTACTATCCATGTTGCTTGGCTTCATTAACTTGGTGAGAATAACAAAGCTGACTGACCACCGAAGAATTCCTATCATCACAAGAGATGCCCACACAGTTGTTATTATTGAGGATCAGGCAGGAACTTGATCCAAGTTTCAGAAATGTAAACCCCCATAATTTGATCTCTGCTACAAGGACATGTAAAACAGCAGAATAAAGCAGACTCTCAACTCTAAGGGATTTTAGATAGCTTCTATATTATAAGTGAAGAAACTGAGGCCAAGAGAGATTATTTATCCAAGTCTTGGTAATGGCAGTTAAATCTAGAAGAGCAGGTTTGCTGTGACCAAATCCTGTGCCTTTTACTTAGTATACCAGCACCATCCTCTGATTATTTTCCCCCTAAAATACCCATTAATCATATCCTTTATAAAAGCATCTTCTTACATTTTGCTTAATTTAAATATTTTTGTTTAAGTATAATGAAAAATATTCTGGCAATCTTTTCTTTTGTCAAACCCATCTGCAGACTCCAGATTTGACCTTTCGGAAAATTAGCTATTTAATTTATACACACTGGGGACAATGTTCCCTGATTTTGTTCCTATCTCCTTCTAACTCATTTTTCATTATCTGTGGTGAAGACAATAGTCTCTGTCCTTCATTTGGAATAATTGTTTTGAAACCCTCTTTTAAAACAAAAGTACGAGGTTAAAAGTAGTTTCTGTAACAATAGACTCTTTAAATACAAGAAAAATATTGAAAATCCCAGGGACCTCTTAATCATATTACTACAATCCAGGTAGAATTAAGTTAGTTTAATTTTATATTTGAATATCCACTTTTTTCTTTCTGATTTCAAAAGCATTTATGTTCACTAAAAAACTGTAGAAAACAGAGAAAAGCTTTAAAAAGATAAAACTCATCCATAAACTCACCAACCAGGTATAGTCATTATTAAAATTTGGCAATTTTTTTAAATTTATAAAGACAGACATATAACTAAATATAGTTAATTAACTGAAGAGCTATAGACATAGCTATAAAGATAGAAGCCATATCATATATAAATTTAGTATATTTTCAATTATAATTCTTTCCTCATCACTAAAATTATTTGCAATATCATTCTTAAGAAATATATATTATTCAACCATTACTACCATTGAGCAATTTGTAGTATACCAATTATACTATACTCTACCACACCAATTACTATATAGTATGTAATATACTACAGCAATAGTATAAATTGCTATACTATTATTTCTTCTCCCATTATTGGACATATGTATAGTCTTTAAGCCATTTATTATAAACAATATGAGGCCAATGCATGTCAATCTTCATCAGCATTTCTGATTTTTTTCATAGGACATATTCCTGGAAAGATGACATTAAATTTAAAAGTTAAAAATTTACCAATTATGGATGATCATATAAGCTAATTCAAGCTTACATAAAGTTCTTCTTTAAAAAGATTGTGTGCCAAGTGCACTTGGAACGTAAGAATGGAATGCATACAAAATGCCTTTTTCCATGCATAAGCGGCTAGCAGGAATAGCAGCTATCTAATTTTAAACATTTTGCTTTATTTCCCTTTATAGTAATAGTGGAATAATATTTGCACACAAATTCCCAGTATCTGGACATTATGGTGGATTTGAAACTGAAAAACTGTCATTGCCTAGAAGACTAGTTCCTAGAAGATCTATTTAAGATAAATTTTTAATAAAGGCATAAGCACATGGTGTCACCATGGTGATAAAAGGAAGCTGGGAATACTGTCTGATGGAATATAGGTGGAATTAAAAAATAGGTTGGTGATACAGTAGAAGAGGTTCTGCCAAAGAAAGGATCAGAAGCAAAAGCAGGTTTTTCTGATGAAGGAAAAATTAAGAATTATAGAGGTATTAGTTTCCAATTAAATCATGTAAATGCCACATTTAGTTTTCTTTCTGTTTGTGTCTACTCATCAAATGCCTGGGCTAGCTAATCAGTCCACAGAACCTAGTCCTAGCAATCAGTGGCCAAATCTCAAAAACAAGAGACAAAACCTTCCTTTCCAAGAATGCTTCTTACAATGTACTGTGTGGCTTTGTTGTTGCTGGACACTAATCCTGTCAGGGCAAGGGGAGGGAAAGGGTGAGCCTGATTCTTCACCTCAAGCTGTTGGCAACAATCAGACATTCTCAAGGTATAATGAGACCAATCTAAGAAGACAGAACAAAAGAGGGCTTTACAGAAAAATGATTCTTTCCCCCTGCTCATTCCTGGGGCTGAGAATCTGCATGTATGCTGTTTAGGCATACTAGCTGGAGGAAATACTGGTTACTGTTTTTTCTCTTTCTCTCTCTTTAGAAGGAAAGGTAGGATAATAGGATGGAACGAACATGGGCCTGGGAGCCAGCTCTCTCACTCTGTAGAAATGTGTGATCAGGACAAAGGTACTTAATTTCTTTCTTAGCTTCTCCATCTGTCAAATGAGGTTAATACCTCACAGAGTTGTTATGACGATTAAAGTACGTGATAGAGCACTTAGTACATAATAAATACTAGATAAATTTTAGTATTTATTACTGTTAGTGTTATTTATGGATTATCTTGGGAGATACAAAAATATTTCTTAAGTATCATTAATCTGCATTCATAATGTGCAAAGTGGGCCAAAAGAGAAAACAATATAATAACTGTTGGGAGAAAAAAAGACTTTTAGGTTAGTCGGTGCCCTTTTATTTTTCTTAAACATGTCAATTAACCTTGCTCTAAATACATTTGCCAGTATATACATCAACTTGCAGGCTGAGCATTCCGCTACAATTACATTTCAACCCTTGGAATCGTGCTATCTTAGCCTAAGAAATAAATACGCCCAGACTTCTGCTCAAGATGATGGACTAAACCAGCACTTCCCACATATTAATGTTCATATGAAGTCACCTAGGAATCTTGTTAAAACACAGATTTCTGTTCAGTGGGTCTGGGGTGGGTCTTGAGTTTCTGCATCTCTAACAAGCTTACAGGTGACGCTGATGCACTACTCTATACCACACATTGAGGCAAGGAAATAAACCAGTAGTTCTCAAGTGGGGGTGATTCTGTGCTCCCAGGGGACACTTGGCAATGCCCAGGGACATGTTTGGTTATCACAACTGAGGAGGGTCATCTAGTGGGTAAAGGCCAGGAATGCTCCTAAACATTCCACAATGCACAGGACAGCCCTCATCCTAAAGAATTACTGGGCTCAAAATATCAATAATACCCAAATATCAATGGTGCCAAGGCTGAAAAACCCTGGACTAAACAAATCTTTACCACTTAGTGTAAACCATAGTAATTAGGAATAAAATATGTGACATTTTATCATACTTAGATTCAGAAGTCAAAAAGAAGGAAATTGGGGGGCTACAAACATTAAAACTGTGTGTTCCTACATAAATAATGAACCACAATGAACGCCATAGAGCCTACAATGGGTCACCCCAATGATACACCCTTTACAGCTGGGGTTATAGTTCTGGCATGTGGATTGATGGTTTTGAGGCCACAGATCCTGGGCATTAATGGGGAGTAGCCGTGAGGTCCACAAAGCCCTGAGTAGGCACAGGTAGCTGCCTAGAGATAACAAGTGATGGAAGTATGGAGACTATGTTCCCACTATCTGCAGAGACAAAGGCCAAACCCAACCCTGTGAAAATGGCTCTACAATCTAGGCACGAGCACACTGTTTCAAATCACTAAACTGATATTTTCCTCTACAGGAATTTGACAAATTATTATTTGACAAACTAAATTTTGATTGATAGGATAGAATCTATCAACATGCTTGTGGACAGACGTCTTAAATTTTTCTTCTAGGTTCATCAAACAGTTTATTTTTACAAGTTGCCTTGAAGATTGCACAAAGATATTTTCATTAGCAGAACTGTAATCAACACGAGCTGTATTCAGAATTTAATTGACCCACTTGGGCAATCATCATGTAACAAAATAATTTATCTCAGAGCAAGAGAAAGATAAAAGACAGAGGTTGGAGTTTAAATAGAAGACAAATCAAAATTATAGAGAAGATTTATCATTTCTAAATGGTATGTCCAAGGTTTCTTGCAAAGAAAATGAGCTAGTCTTCTAAATGCAAAACTAATCTCAGGGGAAGCCTGAGTGCCACCATACATTGGGGGACATTTATCTGATATCCTGGTACTTTCAGGTCATCCAAACATGGCAGTCTGAAGACTGGATACAAGCTCCCCGTCTCAGTTTCTCCATCAGAAATATAAGGTATTTTCCTAGCATGTGATGTTTGGTGGGATTAGAGGAATAAAAATGAACTAGTCCACACATACCCTAGTAGACAGTGGACACTATCAACTGTCAACATTTTGGAGGAAACTACACTTTTTGTTTTTTACTTAAGATCAAAATATTTTTTAAACAGCCTCAAACAAAAGGCGAATATCAATGGAGTTCAGAAATCAGGAGACTAATGTCTTGTGTGTGTGTGTGTGTGTGTGTGTGTGTGTATCTGTGTGTGTCTGTGTGTGTGTGTGTTGAATCCAAAGTTTGAAGACTGTATCAATATAGATTAACTTCAATAAGGTCTGGAAAATATGAAAATGTTATCTCCAACATTTTCTCTGACCTTTCTCCAATTTCAAGTCAGTTAATCAGTATTATTAAGCACATATTATGTTGCATAATAGGACCAGGTCTGTAACCAAATGTTATGTTGGGAAAAGGCCTGAATTCCTTTTAAATGACACAGAATGCAGGTCCTGGGAGTGAATCATCTGTGATTTTTTTTTTTTTAATCTACTGAGAGGGAGTGCAAAGACCTCAGAGAAGCTGTGTCATCTACACTTTGCCTTGTGTTGTGTAATGGGGATGCAGAAATAGCCTTATTTTAATGTGTTTTATGAGCTTACTCCTATTGGCTAATAACAGCTGTGGGTGGTCTCTGAAATTTATCCAAACCTCACAACAGGGGAAATGAAAAAATCTCCACACTTCTAAATGTGCCTCTCCTCAGAAGACTGACATATCTTTGCAGAATTGGTCAAATTTAAGCCCAACCACAGAGTTTTTGGACGGTCAAGGTCCTCCTCCCCCAGTGGAGGCAGAAACGCTTCTCTAAAGAGGGAGACTTTCTCAACCCATTATTAAATCTGTCTCTCTCTCAACCCATTGGTACCTGGCTCTCCCGTAATTAAATTAAGCTACTCGGGAATCAGTCTAAGGCTATATACAAATTCTAAATGAATTCCATAAGTGGTCTTTGTAGGAGAATGTGGGCCTTTTAAAAAGAACAATTATCATGAGGTGGCCTCACCATATTTACAAGGGGGAGTGAAAGCAGGTTCAGAGCTGTGTGTCAACACCAACCATTGTTCCTATTAGGGTCCAATTTTCACGATATTTTTTAAGAACGTAAAATAGGGTTAGTTGGAACATGCAACTCTAATCCCTTTCAGTGCTTATCACTCTTCAAACATTCAATAGCCACCCTTAATACCATTACCTCTGGGACAACATTTCAGGAGGCCTCTGCAATCTAACAACAAGAGACCGGAGAGAAAAACTGTGGTTTAAAAGCCTGGTTAAAGATTAACACAAACAGTAATAAGAAGGTTCTTAGGAAAGAATCAGGACAGCTGCAGCTGAATCCCAGCTACCTGCTGAGGGTTGCTAAGCAACCAGGCCTACCACTGCCCCAAGGGTGTTTTACTTTACAATTAGGATTTTTGAAGGGGAAGAGGGGGGTTATTCCTAGTGAAACTGATGTAGAGCCATGTATATATAGATACTTGGGGTTGTGCTATTTTTTTTTAATAGGGAAATGGTGTCACTCAGTCCTTTCAAAGGTAGAACACACTATAAAAGCAGATTTTTTTTTTGGTATGTAACTGACAAAAGTCTAGCAATAACATGGAGTTTTAAAAGTGACATTTTGACTCTAAGGGAGGAATTATTTGCAATTTGTTTTGAACAGAAGCTTAGTTCATGTCAGATGTGAACCTCCAGACAATCATTAGTTTAAACTGCCTGCTATGTGTTTTAAAATTTCAGTCAATTTAGAGCTGATCTGAATTGCAAATGTGATGGTAATAAGCCATTAGGGAGCTGCATATCTCTCTCTCTCTCTTTTTTTTTTTTTTTGCACTTACAACCCTCTACTTTAAGGAGCTCCAACTACATTGAAATATGAAAATATCATTTTAATCATGCGCATTGTCGACAACACAGAAACGCTGGATACTCAGAAGTGGGAAAGTGGCTTCAGAGGCTAAAACAATGAGAAGCTGTGACAAGAATGAAGAAACACATATAACCTTTACTTTAAATTATATACAGTAGTAAGATTTTCCAGAAACAAATATTCAGTTTTGTTTGTAATGTAACACGAATCTCCAGCCCAACATGTGGATAAAATTTATTTTCTTTGGATTTTGGAATTAGAGAAAGTTAGCCCAAAGCCTTTATGAGGTCACTTGGGAAATCAAGAGAATGGCTTCTATGGTCAGATTTCAGCTCGCAGTACAAATAACGAGGTTTTACGGGTGCTTATTGATTAAAAAAAAAAAAAAAAACCTCTTCTTTAAACAGCCTATTTTGGTTTTCTAAAATAGTATGTGTTTCAGTAGTCTCAAACCCATCAATGTCAAGAGGTATTTTACTCTCTCAGTGGCGTTTCAGTTCAGAAGCTTTGACGTTAGCACAGAAATTGGTAAATGCAAATCTTCAGTCAATCATTAGGTTTATCCATTGGCAGCTCCATGTATATTTAATTGAACAGAGAAGAATGGAATTGGGGGAAAAAAGTAAGCTGCCCATATTTTCAGGGAGTAAGATACATTTTCTTGATTTTTAGATGCTTATTTCTAAAACCATCTGATTTCAGAGTTAGGCTGACCATTGCACAGGAAGGACCCACTGATCAACTGGTCACCTCAAATCATTCAGCATAACTCTGCCAGCCTCGGTACAACACCCATCTCTCCTCCTCTGAATTTGCTAAAGTTTGGCACTTGGCTTTGTTTCAGCTGTATTAATAGGACCCCAGAAGTTCCAGCTCTGCCAACTTGCCAGAATCTTTGGGAAATATGGAAACTTATGAGTAATGCATTCATGACATGTTTTCTCTCAACAAATTAAATATTTGCTGAGATAAAGCGTAACATCATTGGTAAATATAGCACAAAATGATAGAATTGGAGTTCCGGGGGTAAATCTTAGTTAGATTTTAACTCCAGGGGGCCTTGGTCACCCACAAGGTCAGGGTTCTGGACAATCTCAATGTTTGTTTATATCCTTGAGAATGAAAGATAAGGGCATGAACTCTGTGATGTCAATTATATTGGGGAAAGGGGAACCTCCCAAGTGTCAGCTTTCCAGCCACTTCTGGACTCCAAAATAAATTAAATACTTTTTTAAAAAGAAAAAAAGAAAACAGCCATTCTTTTTCACACTGCATTGCTTCACATGACTTTTAATTATGCCTCTCCAAACCATCATGATAATGGGGAGAGGCTCCAGCTATGTCTAAGCCAGAAATGCAAAGTAGAAATGGAGTCAATCATGTGAAAGAATGGGGAAGGTGAACCCAGGTATGAGAAAGGGGCTTTTTCTCCACCTCACGCATCTTTCCTTTCTTTATTCATCCATGCACCACTCCACAAATATTTACTGACCCTACTTTGTGGGTGTGGAGTTGTGCTGGGCACTGCTGGGGATACAAGGATGAATTAGATGAAAGATTCTGCACACCTGGAATTTACTAAGAGCAACAGAGCCTTTACGTGAATAAATATGATAAAAGATGGAGGTGAAAAGTGTCAAAAGAGGCACAGATAAGGTGCTAGGAGCTTGACACAGGCAGTGGTGAGAACTGTGCTTGTGCAATCAGAAAGATTCAAGGCTCCATTGTTCTCTGGACTTGAGAGAAATGAGCAATGTGCATGCCCTCCCTATGTCTCAGTTTCCCCATCTGAAAAATAAGAATCTCTCAACAAACTTCATATGTTTCCCTCATCAGCATTCTGTCTTCTCCACAAAGCTGTTTTAAATCTTCTCAACTCCTGAAACCTATAACTTACTACTCTTCCCCTGTCTCGCAGTAGATGACCTCAATTCCCTCCCCGCAGAGAAAATGGAATCCTTCAGCTGGAAAGCCATTCAGCTTCCCGCCACCAGCCTACACACCTAACATTCTCCAAACCCATCACACGCCCTCTCTCTTCCCATAGAATCATGGTCCCATGTATTCTGAAAGGCCAAACCACCCCTCTCTGCTCTAGCTCTCATCAACCCCACCACCTCTCTCTCAGAGACTTTATTACTTCTCTGCCCCTGCGCTTCAACTTCAAAAGCTCCTTTTTGCTGCCTAATGCTCATCATTTTTATAATCATGTAAGTCTCTACTATCTTGAAAACAACAGAAACAAAAACCTCCCTCAGGGCTTCCCTGTTGGCGCAGTGGTTGAGAGTCCGCCTGCCGATGCAGGGGACGCGGGGTCGTGCCCCGGGTCCGGGAAGATCCCACATGCCGCGGAGCGGCTGCGCCCGTGAGCCACGGCCGCTGAGCCTGCACGTCCGGAGGAGCCTGCGCTCCGCAACGGGAGAGGCCACAACAGTGAGAGGCCCACGCACCACAAAAAAAAAAAAAAAA
>NW_006771639.1:244541-257331 GCF_000442215.2 Lipotes vexillifer
AAAAAAAAAAAAAAACCTCCCTCAATAATCTCTTTGTCTAGAGATCCTGTGCTCTCTGCTCTGTCTTCTACAGTTGCCCCAAGCCACGGGTAGTTATTTAAATTAAATTAATTAAAATCAAGTAAAATGTTAAAAACTCAGTTCCTCAGCGGCACTAGCCCCACCTCAAATGGCAAATGACGACTGTAGAGGACAGTGCAGATTCAGACCTCTTCCACCATCACTTAAGTTCTATTGCTAGATTTTTGTGTTCTTTCCACTCCTCCTTCTGGAAACTCCACTGGAAACTTTCTCCGTGCTCTCTGATATTACATTCTCACTCCTCTTTACTCCACAACTCATAGCGGTCTGACAATTCCACTTCTGGATATAAACCGAAAATAATTGAAAACAGGGTCTCAAAGATAGACTCTTGTTCATAGCAGCATTATTCACAATAGCCAAAAGGTGAAAGCAACCTTAGTGTCCATCAATGATGGACAAAATAAATGTGGCATATACATACAATGGAATCTTATTTAACCTGAAAGAGAAGGAAATTCTCTACAGGCTACAATCTAGATGGACCTTGAGGACATCATACTAAGTAAAATAAAGCAATCCCAAAGGACAAACACTGTATGATTCTACTTATATGAGCTAGCTAAAGTAGCTAATTCACATTCATTGAGAGCTAAAGTACAATGATGGTTTCCAGGGGCTGGGGGACAGGGGGGATGAGGAGTTATTGTTAACGGGTACAGAGTTTCAGTTTTGCAAGAGGAAAAGAGTTCTGGAGATAAATGGTATTGCTGGTTGCACAACACTGTCAATGTATTTAATACCACTGAACTGTGCACTTAAAAATAGTTAAAATGGTACATTTTATGTTATGTGCACTTTGCCACAATTTATGTATATGTATATGCATATGTATAGAGACAGACAGACAAGAGTTCTTAGCGGGTGTCTGTCAGTGGGCTAAGCGTTTTGTGTGACTTGCTTCACGTAATCTTCACAACAACCCTGAGAGGTGTTACTACCATCACCATTTTACAAGATGTGGAAACTGATGCTCTGAGTGATGTTTTCCACTAAATCATACTTTCTCCATTTCCCAACCCACAGCGGGCACATAAGCACCTTCGTTTCCTATTCTTAAATGTGGCCTTGGCCTCAAGTATCCTTTTATACCACACAGTCTTATCTTCTTCCATGCAGTATGCATGTTTTGAAAACAAAAACATTAAACAAACAATTTTGTCAGTTATCTCACCAGTAAAAATTGGAAGCTGGACTAATGACCTCTCAGTTCTGACCTTTTCCAAATCTCTAATTCCATTACACTACCGCATTAAGATGGGAGGCGTCAGTCATCAGGAAGACTGAGAAAGAGACTGAGCGTAGTTCAGAGAAGCAGTAAGTTTCCTTGTAACTTCGATGTCTTACTACAGCTTAACAGGTCTTGCTTCAGGAGTTCAGCCTCTTAAATATGACTTTTCACATAACACGCTCATGACAGTATTTATTATTAATGATCATCTATGAGTTATGAAGGATAAAGTCATGTGAATGGAATCCAAACGTCAAACAACAATCTCTCAGAAGCAACTGAACCTCATCCAACTGTAGCATATCTTTGGGAATATGAGCTAAAGAGTAAATGCTGGAGAAAATGCTTTGGTTGAGCTAGTGATTTAATCTCTGAGAAGCGCCCCGAGAAATGTAAATGGAGGAAAGAAGAAAAATAAGTGGTCAAAGTATTAAGAAGTCTCCATGGTCAGTCTCATCGTAGGTCAGCTGTATGTATAACCCTGAACTTTAAATCAGATGAATTCTGAAGGCTTGGGAGCAGATAAATTTCGTCATCTAACACTTCCTGGCTCCTTGGTCTTGGCAAACTTAGGTTTGTGAGAGGTCAAATGTATTGAACTCCTGCCAAACTTTCCAGGGTAGGTAAAAGTCAATCGTTGTAATCTTAATCCTAAGGCCACAGCGTGTTCTAGTTGGAAATCTACTCCATATGCTCATGGTATTATTTTACAGAAGTTCTTAAAAGATTGCTTCATGAGAACTCAGTGAGGTTTCTAAATCTCCTTTGGCCTCTTAGGATTGGTTTAACCATTAAGTTATAAATAAGAATATCATTGGTAAAACACGATGACTCTTACTGAGAGTCTAGTATATATTCCAGGCACTTCTACATGTATTATCTCATTTAAATTCTCACAACCGGCTGGCAGATTGGATGACAATGTTCCCATTTTTTAGATGCTGAGGTACAGAGGGATACACGACTTCCTTAAATGTGTCCAGCTGTCATTGACCTCAGCTGAGTATATGACTCCAAAATTCATATTCTTTTACTACATCACACTGTTCTGTTTCTAAACCTTGTTTCTTTTTACATCTATGAAATAAGTATTCTATTCAAAGTATGGAATATGCCCTTGTTTGGAAGGAAATGAAGCCAGGAAACATGTTTTCTGCTACCTAGCCAACGTCCCAGCTGACCTTGCCAGCCACAGTGATATCATTATGTTATTTACCTCCATAGAAAGGGCTCTTTCTGTGGGTCCTTTAAAACCGTAAACCAGTCATTCTGAAAGAGTCAAGCAGCTTGAATTCATATGCCAGTAAGGGGTTTTTTGTTTTTGTTTTTCTGATGTTCACTACTTATATCCCTTTCTCTTTAAACTGAACTTGTCAAGCTGTTTTTCCGAGTATTTGGATTACTGCCACTGATTTAGTCCTTTCTAGAATGTAAAATTTGAACAGTTTTCTATGGAACTAAAAAATGCTCGTTTTGATAACATTTGGAAGTTTTCAAATTAAAATGGAAAAATGATGTTAAATGATCAAAATGGCAAGAGAAAATCACCAGAGCTAAGATGACTTACGCTAACCTAACAGTTGTATTCTCACTGAAGTTCCTCTCCTTTCTGTTAAGAAAATGCACGTTTGACGCACTCTTGGAAGACAGTAACAAAGTCAGTTTTAAACAACTATATAACAAAACATGATATTACCAATGAATTCTCAAGTAGAATTAAAAACATGAACATGGTAAAAGAAGCAAACAATTATGTTTATGTTTCTACACTGTGCCAACTGTTCTGTCAGGTGTTTTTTTATATACCAATCTTTCTTAATATAACTTAATGAAATGGATTTTATTCTCACTTTACAGATGAAGCATCAGAGGCCTTAACAAAGTCGTATGTTTTGCCCAAGGTCACACAAAAGTAAATGGAAAACCTAGAATCAGAATTAAGCTCTAACTCCAAAATTTATTTCTTTTTCATTTTATTAAACTGCCGCCTTTAATTTTAAAATACGTGTGGAACTAGTCACTTACCTATATTTCCATCTCCTAATAACCATTGTGGGGAATTCTTACAGAGTCATTCAGACCAGCAGTAGAACTTGCCAAGCAAATACATTTTTAATGACAATGACCAAAGCATACTAATGCAGTCATTTTAAACAGGTAAGGTGATCATTATATTTCTCCCCTGTTGAAAAAGGTTTCCATTCATTTAAGAAATATAACATGGCAGGATGCATGTTAGGAAGAGATAAGACATGCCTCTGAGCCAACATCCAGTAGGATAAAGGCAGAGACCCACGATGTGAGGGGGAGACGGTGAAGTAAAATGTATTTCATCTCAAAGAAGCCTATGCCTTGAGGTCCTCTCATCAAAAGTATTAAAGTTCTAGAAAAAAACTCAGTCTTTCCCTTATTTTCCTCATCCACCTGAAATGATTTATCTTACTAGCCTTCCACCACAAATAGAAAATGTTAATAAAATAACTGCACAAATAACTATTCCAAATAAGTCAGTAAAATATTATCTATTTAATCACCGTGACATTATTAATACTGAAATGAATAACATTACACAGATCATTTGAATCAGTTATCATTTGAGTAAAATACACAGACATACTTCATGATTTTGCATCTTTCCTTTTGTAAGAAGAATCAGTTGAAAAATTAGAAGGACATAAACAAAACTGACCACAGTAAGAAAACAGGCATCCCAGAGTCATTCTGAAAATGCTCAGGCTCATTCTCCTGGCATCGTTCCCTCTTCTGTCCATTTGGAAGCTCCAGTTCCACCATTCCTCAGCTGTTCCTTTCCCCAAAGATGCCATTAATCTGACTTGATGTGAAAACCCACCCAGAGCCATTACCACAGGGCAATGCAAGTGGGGGGAAGTTCCTGTCCCTCCTCCTTCTTGATTCTCTCATTCCCTCAGAATGTGCTGTTTCCAGGATGCATTCAGGTCCTCTAAGTAAGTACAATTCTATCCAGAACTCCCATCGCTACCCCACTCCAGGTCTGCCACATTTGTCTGAAACTGAGAGCAGATTAGCCCAAGCTGGTCTCCCCACAGCATGAAGAATCAAACCCAAGGCGCTCTTCCAGACAGTCAGCGCTCTCCTTCTTGTCCACCCCATGCCTGGGAAGATTTGTTTGTTTCTCCTACTCATCAGTCTTCTCCCACCAGAGAGCTTTGACTGCCTCGAAAGTAGTTCTGTTTAACTGGATGTTGGTCACTCCACTCACGATGATGTACAGCAAATGACTTGGGTTGCCCCAGCTCTTCCCAGCAGAGTTGTGTTATAAGAAGCATTGCTTTAAAATCTGTCAGCAAGCAATACTCCAGACTATCACACCAAAACTCCTATCATTTGATTTAATGAGGATGTTTTCTAAGTGGCACTGCTACAACTGCCTGGAAAAGTCAGGACTAATGTCTCTGACATGTGACAGCCTGGGACTGTTATACTACCATCTTCTTCTTGGCTTGACTTTGGTCTGAAATTTATGTTATGCTCTATCCACTGATAGCCCATAGAACATGTTAAATTCCTTTATGCAGATTCAATTTGAAGTAATGCCTTCATATGAATTTAATTTGAAATAATGCCAAATCATATCTATTTTTCCAAATATACTTTTAATATCATGTGTAAACTTACAGCATGGAAATCTACCACACAGCCAAGATGACTCTTGGGAAAAATAGTTGAAAAGACATTGTATCATTCTACTGACCTATACTAGTGTCTCTCATTGAATTGAATGTGTATCAGAATCAACGATGGGGCTTTTAAAAAAATTAGAATTGCCTTGGCCCCAGGTTGCCTGTGCCCCCTTCCAATAGATCAGGCTCTTCAAGATTTTTCCATGGTTCTGCTGCAATAATATTATAAGGTTAACTCTGAGGCTCTTATAGGAATGTAGATAATTAAAAATAACCTTGACCATCTCCACTGTGTAACTGAAAGGGGTATAATCTCAAATGTTAGAGTAGCTGTGAAATAGGTCCACATTCCAAACAGAGTGTGCCTTTCCTGCTGGGGCCCAGTCTGAGAATTCTAGCTGGTAAATGGGTAAATGGGAAAAACATCCAAGGAAATGATAAGAAGACTGCTATTAGGACCTACCCTTATCCTAATCCTTTTTGTGACATTTTAACAATTTGTCTTTTTGATAACAGTGCCGTTCCTCTATAGGTTATTGCCTGAGTTATGCCGGACCCTTTCGGGTTGCAAGAATCAGAAATATGCCCAATCATTTCAAATGATGGATATATTGTAAGATCCTATGGGAAGGAAAGAAATTCCAAAAACCATCAATGCAGTGCACACCAAAGACTGGAAACAGAATGCTATTCATAATTTTTTAGGGTAAAATAGATGACGCCTTGACAGCAATTTTAGAATTCATCTCCTTAGAAAAAGATGGAATTGTGGTCCAATCAGGAAAAGAGAAATTACTCTAGGTATTTCAAGTAGATGGAATTTAATAGAGTAATTGGTTTCACAAATGACAAAAGTGGGCTCTCTGTGAGAGCCCAACAGAGGATGGCAGATCTCATTAAAAACAGCAGTAATCTGCTATCATCCTGAGGGCTGGAGAAACAAAGGGAGAAGATGGTGTTACTAGAATCCACAAAGAATGGCCACCTGGGGGAAAACTGTACCATGGTGAGCCTGTCTACTGGGAGCTGGGGCTGTTGAAGGAGATGTTTTCAGGCAGCACTGGAATTACAAAGGTAATACAGCCTCTGCCTGAGACAACAATTAAGACAAGAAGAGTGGGAAAAATACTCTGGCTTCTCCCTTCCTCCTGCAGTCAAATCTCTCACCAGTACTTTCCAGTGGCTTAACATAACTGGAAGTTAGTGACACAGATCAATGCAGGGGAAGCCTAGGGAGAAAATCTGAGGACCAAGGGGCAAATTTCAGCAGAGGGCATCTGTGGCTCCCAGCTCCATTACTTCACCATTCCGGATTCAGCATCTCTCTGTCTCTGCTTTACCTTCTGTTTCTAACTTCTGTCTCTTTGCAGGCTATGAATTCAAACACGCCAAAAGAAAGGGTATACTGGGGTTGATTTCCCTGCTCAACTGAAATCGGTGCTATTGAGGAGAGTTCTCATAGCAGGCAGCCCTCTTCAGGACTATCTCTGACTCAGCCGCTGATCCAACCAGTTACAGATTTCTTGGCAAAGTCACTTGGTACAAAACAAGACAACTACTACAAAAGGAAACATCTGCAGCTAATTTTCTCAGGAGAGAGACATATTACATCGAGAAGGTACTCTGAGTTTTTCTTCAGAAATGGTCAGTCTTCTGGGTTGAATTGTGTCCCCCCACCCCATTTACATATTGAAGTCCTAACCCCCATTACCTCAGAATGTGACTATATTTAGAGATAGGATATTTAAAGAGGTAATTAAATTAAAGTGAGGTCTATAGGGTGGGACTTAATCTAATAAGACTGGGATCTTTATAAAAGAAGGAAATTAGGACACACAGAGAGAAGACCACATGAGGACACAGGGAGAAGATGGCCATCTACAACCCAAGGAGAGGGGCTTCCGCAGAAACCAACCCTGCTTTGATCTCAAACTTCTAGTCTCCAGAATTGTGAGAAAATTAATTTCTGATGTTAAAGTCACTTAGTCTGTAGTACATTATTATGGTAGTCCTAGCAAACTAATGCAGTTAGTATATTAGATTGAATGATACATACGGATCATCTATATTCTAAAATTCAATGGTGCGTTCAATGTACTTAGTGGTGATTGTTGCAATCACTAGCGCTCTCTGACAGTGGTCTTTGTGTTGGTCAGCTGGGGCTGCCATGACAAAATACCACAGACTTAAACAACAGAAATTTATTTTCTCATGGCTGTGGGAACTAGAATTTCCAGATCAAGGGGCGGGCAGCACTGACTTCTCCTGAGGCCTCCATCCTTGGCTTGCACACAGATGCCTTCTTGCTGTGGTCCTCGCGTGACATTTTCTCTGAGTGTACATCCCTGATGTCTCTTCCTCTTCTTATAAGGATACTAGTCATACTGGATTAGGGCCCACCCTTATGACCTCATTTGATCTTAATTACCTCTTTAAAGGTACTATCTTTAAATACAGTCACACTGAGGCTTAGGGCTTCAGCACTTTAATTTTGCAGAGATACAATTCAGTCCATACCACTCTTCAAATGTACTTAATTTTTTCTACTTATAGTTGTAACAATTGAAAACATTCCCATCTGGACAGTAAAGGTCTGGTCTGGAGACCTAGCTGGGACACCTCTCCTGAGTGTCACTAAGTTGATCAAAAACACTAATTCTTAGTCTTCACTTCTCTAAAATCCTTCTCTAAAACCCTTACCTCACCAGGTTACTGTGGAAATTTGATTAGACTGTTTGTGAGTGTATTTTATGAATAGCAGTGTTATCATTGATATCCTCATTATTTTTAGCGTACCTCCCAACGCTTGCCCATGTCAGAACCGCATCCATCTAGATCACCATCTGGGCAAACACCAGGTCTTTCTCCAAAGACACTCTGCCTGGACTACATTTTCCACCGTGCCTGGGTTTTGCTTGCCCTTGCTTCCTAAATTATTTCCAAGATCACAACCATTCATAGTTTCCCCATGTGTAAACTGGGGAAAATAATACTACCTACCTCACAGGGATGTTGGATTAAATGGGTCAATAGCTGTGAAATGCTCAAAATGGTGTCTGACATATATTGAGTGTTAATATAATTATTCATTATTATTAACATCATTATCATTATTGTTAGATTTACAGGTAATAATTTTTATGTATAAGATGCTATTGCTGCTCTGTCTGATTCCCCTTTACCAGGGTTATGTACCCACTGCCCAGCTGCTGCAGGTGTTGGTTGCTAAAGGTTCATACCTGCAACCTTCACCAAAATATTGTCTGTGGCTAATGGGAATTGACTCCACAGATGATGTCTGGGGTGTTACGCCCCTTTCCCCAGAGGCAACCCATTAGCCAATGACTGACTAGTGCAAAGGGTAAAACAGCCTGGTGCCCTTGTCTCTGTGTAGGACAACTCTGTTGTTTGATTCCCTCTGCAGGGTTCTGCAAAGAGAACAACCTGTGCCTAGATGTTTTATGAAACCATGCTTTTGCTCAGCTTCTTGCCCTGTCCTATCCCATTTCCCTCGCTCCCTTGCAGGGTTCTCCTGAGAGTATCACCTCAATTACTCACTTGCACAAGACTTCCTATATGAGGCTCAGAATCTAAAGAAAACAACCTAAGAGACTCACCTAAGCAGATAGTGGTTTTTAGACGTAGACTATTTCTCATGTATTTTCTTTTCTCTGCCATAATATCTAACAATACCAGTCTCATATTATGTGATTAAACAAATGTTTTCTGGTTGATTGCTTGAAATGTCTATAATCAAAATATCTACAGGAGTAAAGACTATTAATTTCAGTTGTAAAGACCTAGAGACCAAGAACATAGATGCACAATACAGGAACCGTGCAATGGAAAACTCTGTTCATCTGTCTTAACAACCGATGTAAATCACAGTTAGTTGAGAGCAGTGATTGGTATTGGATGTGAGCACTACCAAAATGATAGGATCAAGTGTGTCATTTGGTAACTGCACATACACCCAGAGAGGATGTGAGGAATATTGTCATTGAATACTGTCATACGCTTTGTGGATGGATTGTGTCAGCCTAGTGGCAGCACATCCTGCAGAAAAGGCCTCTGAGGAAGTCAGAGGACAGGTCTTTATCTTTTCAGTCCTCCTGAGAGTACAGGAGCAAGTTTCAATTAAAGGCAATAAAAGAATGAGAGCGTCTTGCACTATAGCGAACAACCAGAAGTTTCTACCTTACTACACATTATGTTTTATATCATAATAAAAGAAAAACTAAACACGATCCAAAGATAAAGAGAACCCTAAGCATCTACAATAGAACCAGCTTGGCCCTTATTCTTACAGCTTTATTGTTATGATCACATGAAGTAACATATGAAAGCACTTTGTAGGCTGCAATGTACTATATGATTATGTGATGCAAAATTATTATCATCACTAATGTTAATAAAAATACATTCCCCATAGGTATACTTAGGTGTTTCAGGTATATTAGTCAGAATCCATTCAGTGGCGAGTGGTAGAATTCTAACTTAAATTAGCCTTAGCAAAAAAAGGACTCAGTCACTGGCTAGACAGAGCCCAGACAGCTGCTGGCACAAGGAAGAAGTTCAATATTAAAGGTCACAGTAGTGTTGAATAGGGATGGGACGCCTGTAGAAAGGAATGCACTAGTTGATATGATGTATCAGGTATTTCAGAGGTGTTAGGACCTTGTAACCAAAAGGACGGTGTCCTCCAATGGCTACTGTAAGTGATGTTGATATTCTAAAACATTGGTTCTCAAACTACCATGAAGCAAAATGACTTGTTTGGTAATACACAGATTTTGGAGCTCCGATACAATTTTTCTGATTAAGAAGATCTTGTATGGGGCTGAAAATTTTATATTTTTAATAAGTTCCAAGGTGATACTGACGGTACTGCTCCAGGGAGCTCCTTTGAAACTCTTCTAGAAGAAGTTAATAAAACGGTACAGGTAATTAACAGATAATGAAAACCAAGTGTGAAAGCCAGCAGGCCTCTGTGGTGGCTTACCAAGAGATCACTTCCTCCAACAGAAGGAAAAAAAACCTGGACTAGGTTCTGGCTTAAAGTCAGGACAATCAAACTCCAGAGAAGGAAAACACCCAGCCAACGCAGGCTGCTAGAAAAAGATCAGGACCTGGTTGGGACAATGGGAACTTTTCACTCGGGATGGGGGTCATCTGAGAAAAGGCCCCTCAAATTTTTGAACCCCACTGGGCTCTGCAACTTTGGAGCCTACAAAAGTGGCCCACACATCCCTATTAAAAGCTGGCATTGTTCCCTTGATTGAAAACAATGCCAAGACCCCTCTTTCGCAAGATAACATGTTCCCCCTCCCCACAATGTACAATCCACGGACACTGATTCCTAAAAACATCCAGCATGTCAAACTCCATCTCAGCATCTGCTTCTGAAGAACCCAACTGTGATGGCGGGCCTCTAGCTGGTGACAACTAGAACCAGAAGCTCCACAGCATTTAGAATCGTCCTTTCCAACATTTCTGTCTTTCTCTGCCTATCAGCTTAACTGTCTCCCACTGAAGATGCAATTTTTCAATCCTGTGTGTGGAAAACACAGCCATGGACACATCAGACTCATACAATAGCAATTCTGTGGCCTAAGAGTCTAAGAGCATCTTTTCAGGTCCACTTTGAAAAAATCCAGGAAAAGACCCTCGTTGATCTGGTTTTGCTTATGCGTTCACACCTTGGACTAATCACTGTGACCAGAGCCATTAAAAAGAAAACAAAACAAAACTATGGCATCCTGGGTCAAGTCCTCATTCCTGGGGCCAGGGAGCCAAGACTACTACCAGAAGAAGGGAGAGAAGGCACAGAATGAACAAGAACAATAGTAAGCCTTTTTTTTTTTTTAATGTGATTGATACTAATTCATACCAGAATCCTTCCATATGTCCTCAATTATTTTGATAGCTTAAAAAAGTGTGTGGGGGGGTGGAAAAAAGAAAGAAGAAAAAAGTGACTACTTCTTCAATCACATATTTTCATATCTGATTAGGTATGAAATTAAAAGTCAGTGATTAATCTTGGTTGCAACAGACAGAAATCTAAACTCAAACTAACTTAAGCAAAAACTGGAATTTATTGGAAGGCTGATGTAACTACAGGAAGCAGAGTGATTCAGCTGGCTACAGCCTCAAACACCACCAAGGCCATCTCTTTCATCTTGTGCCTTGGCTTCTCATTGTGTCACATCACACTCTCAGACCGACTTTCTCCATGTAGCAGGAAACAATAGAATGTGAAGCCACCTGCTTCCTATTTCCCTTCATCACCAGTGAGGAAATGCCTTTTTCCCCCATCTTTAGTTTGAACAATTATAGGAAAAATGTTGATGGCCCAGTTTGGTCACATGCCTGTCTCTGGGACCAATCATGCATAATCAGGAGAAAAGTCTCTTAAGGTTGGAGCAGCTTGATTTCATAATCATTATGAAAGAGGAGATGTATTATTTAAGCACATGGAAGAACCAAGAGAACTGCAGGGGAGGGAGAAAAAGAAGCATTTTTCAAAAGAGGGGAAGCATATCCTAACAAAACCAGAAGGATACTAGACAGGGAAAAAATGGACTCCACTTCAGAGAACATAAGAGCGGGGTTTGCTAACAGAAGTAGGGTAAGTCACAGGCACAAGCCTGCAAAGTTTATAATATAACACACAAAAAAGGAAGGCATAAGTTCCCATTCGATCTCATCCATCTTTGAAAAGATAGAGGGAAAAAAGGTTGTAGGACGTAAGTACCTAAAAGGACCCTTACAAACGACTAAATTCAACCTTATATTTTGTATGAGGCAGCAAAAGTCCACAGAGAAGTGACTCATTCAAAACCACTGTTTGGTGGCAGGTTCCAGGATTTCTAGTCCAGGGCTCTTCCCATTATGTTGCAAGAGCCCATTCAAACCTGGTCAGTACTAATACCTCCAAGACTCTGGACAAAATCATTGACTATATTCCTTGATTTTCAGGGCTGTTACAATTTTGAATGATTTCCTCTGCTCACACAAGTTTTTCCATGGAAAGCCAATAAATAAAATTTTAAATATTATTGGAGAGTAGGTGGCCACAGAAATTTTTCAAAATTTATATTGAACTTAGCCTAAGTTTTAAGCCCAAGGTACTGTACCCAGCCTTAATATTTAAATAATAATTTAATTACTTAATTGTAATCTGTCTCAAAACTACTGACTCACGTATTTTACATTCTTTGTCTGCACTCCCCTACAGCTGTGGGGAAAGCTTGGCAAAAAGAGAAAGAAAAATGAGAACCACATCTATGTTCAGACAGAGAAATGAAAAGGCACTTAGCATATAACTTAGAAAAAGTTAACTTGATCTTAGTCTCTGACGTAAGAAATGAAATGAGTTCACCTAAGTTCAATCTTAATGCTTTTGGAATTAATTATGAGTATAATTGATCTCTCCCCATCTCTCAGAATATTCAAATGTCTTAAAAACTCAAATAGAAATACTGAAATATTTTAGGGACTCACTTTATATTTTGCATGGCAAAAGTTGTCTTCCTGCACTTTAATTTCCAGAATGAAAAGCAAAATAGAGTCCAGTAGTACTTTATGTCATGTTGAGTTTTTCCATAATTGTGTGTCTACTCTGAAGTTTGAATATCAGGTCTGGGATGGAGACATACTTGGGAGTAGTCAGTGTATAAATTTTATTTAAAGCCCCCATGTCATGCCAACATGACACAAGGTCTAGAAAATGAGAAGGGAAACTGAGAAGGAAATGACAGTGAGGTAGAAGGAACCGAGAAAGTGATGTCCATGAATGCTAGTGAAAGAGTGGTTC
>NW_006771639.1:257341-287332 GCF_000442215.2 Lipotes vexillifer
GGATGAAGGGATCGACTATGTCAAATGATAAAGTAAGATGAAAATAGAAAATTGGTTTTTGGACTTGGTAATGTGGAGGATGGAAGAGATCTCGACAAGAAACTTTCATTGGAGGGAGTTCAGGAGGTGATGGGAGAAGAGGATGTGTAGACCACCCCTTGTATAAGTTGAGTAGAGAAATGGTGAGGTAACTGCAGGAGTATATATGTCATGTGAAGTTCTTCTTTCTAAGATAAGAGATACCAGGGCATGTTTTTATGTTGACGAGATGATTTAGTAAAAAAGAGGACATTTACAATGCAGGAGAAAAGGGAGACAATTACAGGATGAAAAACCTTGAGTAGGCATAAGAGAACGGGATCCAGTGCACA
The DNA here is from genome assembly GCF_000442215.2 of Lipotes vexillifer. Classification (NCBI taxonomy): domain Eukaryota; kingdom Metazoa; phylum Chordata; class Mammalia; order Artiodactyla; family Lipotidae; genus Lipotes; species Lipotes vexillifer. The sequence continues at coordinate 257,713 of NW_006771639.1, forward strand.
AATAATGGGATTGTCTTTAGGAGCAAGGACAGTTCATCTGAAGTAGCAGGTCGGGTGGTAGAAGAGATGGACAAAGATGCAAACAGGTTGGTAGATTTGGTAGTGAAAGTGTGTGGAAGTGCTTTTCAGATTGCTCATTTTTCTCAATAAAATAAGAAACATTCTCATCAGCTGAGAATGTAAAAGCGGGAGAAGTGATGGGAAACTGAGGAGAGAGCAGAAGATATGAAATGTTCATCCAAGACAGTGGGAGTAAAAAGACTCAGAAAACAGAATAGGAATAATTAAATAACAATCAGAATCCAGTCAGAAGTATTTCATATTCTAACTACATCCACTTGCCTGCTCACACAAACAAGATTGTGTTCCAAGAAAGTCGCATTTAACCTGGGTTAGGAGTCTGCTAAGAAAGGACAAAGGTCAAAGTAGTTGAGGGTATACGCACAGGAATTATTATAGTGATGGACTGTGGAATATAGGCTTAAAAAGTAAGGAAATGAGGATACAAGTGGGTTGAGGAATTACAAAAACTGGGGTTTTGAGGAGTTATTGGAGTTGGGAAATAAGTTGTAAATACAGGGGATAATGTTTGGAGAGTAGGGCAGTTAAGATTTAGCTTATGCAAAGGATGCAGTTATGGGTGGCAACCAGGATACAAGCAAGGGAATGGATGGCTGAGGTAAGATGAGAGCCAAGATAGTTGGAAGAAAAGAGGTCAAGGAATTGAGAGCTCAGTGTATTGAAAGCATCAACTACACGTATAGGTGAGGCTACAGTGCAGTAACAAATAACCCCAGTGTTTCAGGGGTAACAAACAAACCTGCACATTTCAAATGCATGCAAAGTTGTACCTCAGGGACTCTGCAAGGCTGCTCTCTCCACTGAGTGACTCAGAGAGTCAAACAGCTTTCCAGCTTTGACTCTGCATTTCAACCTGAGGCATCTGTCATCACTAAAAGGACTTTTCCCTCTCTTGCTAAAAGAGAAGAGAGAAAATGGAGATGGCACATTGGCCCTTAAATGCTTCAGCTCAGAGATGATACTTGTATTTCCACTCACCACTTCATCAGCTAAAACCAGTCATACGCCCCACTACCTGTACCAAGTGTAAGGTAACACGTGGAATATTTAGTGAGCACTTCTGGCTGCCGCAAGGTAAATATTTTATTTTTAAGGATTACCAAGGAGGCCACGTTTGAGAGAGATATGGTGAACCAGGTGCTTAATTCTTCAAAGAATGAAAGGAACTGACTCAGAAGACTTTAGATGTCAATGACTGAAACCAAAGAGTGAGCAGGTAGTAGAGACAGTTGGCATGAAAGGCCAAGGAGCTGAGGGCTCCTGTGCTAGAAATTACCTTCCCTCTATACTAAACTCTGCCTGGAATCTGTGTACATGATGTCAAATATCTGAATAAGAAATGAAATATTCAATCACCTAGATCTTTCCGAAGGCTGTAAATTTCAAGCTATTCAGGAATGGACTGTTGATGAATCTGATTAATACAGAGCTAACCATATTTCCTATGTGGATTACCAGGTTTTAAAGAATGAAAATGTGGGAATGATATAATTTTACTGAAAATAATTTATTCTTTCCTTGATGATTTAGAAGGCACCTTTAGCTCCTATAGTGACTTAGGGACATGCCTATGAACATCAATTATAATTGAACTGTGGATGTGCAAGGCTATAACTCATATGGACTCTGCATGCTGGGAGCACAAGCAGGGCAGCAGGAAGACTAATGGAATCAGGGAATGGAAGGGTCTAGAGCAGGGAAAACTAACCAGGTGGCATGACTTGCCCCCAAGGGTAAAACAAGCAGTTGAAATATAAAGTTCTAGGAGATGAGGGAATTTGGGTTTTAATCAAGGCTGATACATACATCCAGGAGGTACTGCCCAGGCGCTGGGAACATAAAACCACAAATCTCTGTACTAGCAAAGCAGGCAGATCATATGTCTCCAATCTAGTAGGTTCATGGGTTAGAAGCAGATGTGGGGTCTCCAGCTCTTGGGATTTCCAAGATATGGTCCATCAACCTGGGGCTGGGTCTGTAAGGTCCAGAGCAGGGCTCTGGTTCCATCAGGCAATTGAAAGGCAAACCAGGAAACTAGAAAGTTAGGCACAGGCTGGAGCGGTGGGGAGAAGGGCCTCAACTTAATGAGCATCCCAGATTCGAGGCTTAAGTGAGCATGTTGATTTCAGAACACAGTCACCTGGGGATAAGAAAAGGCTCCTGTTAGGCTATATAAAAAATCCACACAAAGATATGGAGGAAATTTAAATGCATATTACTAAGTGAAAGAAGTCAGCCTTAAAAGGCTAAATACTATATGATTCCAACTCAGCAACATTCTGGAAAAGGCAGAACTATGGAGACAGTACAAAGCTTAGTAGTTGCTTGGGTTTGGGAGGGTGGAAAGGGATGCATAGGCAGAGCACAGGGGATCTACAGGGCAGTGAAAATACCCTGTATGACACCATAATAATGGATACTTATCATCATACACTTGTCTAAACCTATAAAATGTACAACACCAAGAGTGAACCCTAATGTAAACTATGGACTTTGGGTGATAATGATGGGCAGGTTGTAATAAGCGTCCCACTCTGGCAGGGGATGCTAATAGTGGAGGAAGCTATGCATGTGTGGGGGCAGGGGGCACATGGAGAACCTCTGTACCTTTCTTTCAAATTTTCTGTGAACCTTAAAACTGTTCTAAAAAACTGTCTCCAAAAAAAGCTTAGTCAAGAGATCATCTTCTTGAAAGGGAGGGACAGGTTGGAGAATGCAGGAACTGACATACAGAAACAAAAGGTAAAGGAGAATTATGATTTACTCTGTTAGAATACCAGATAAGAGTGCTCTATCTATTCCTGCAGGATGACATACCCCAACCCATCTATTTCGCAAGGTTTGTACTCATGCTCCCTGATTTGGAAGCCAGATCAATATCAAGCTTGGAAGGGGATTATTTTTGTAATGCAACTCAATTCACAGAAAAGAGTCGAAGAATATTTTCATTAGCTTAATAAAGGATTTGCTTCAATTCTTAATGCCGTGTGTATGTCTTGCCTTCCTCAATCCTATTCTCTGCCTTCGTGGATCTAAATCCCCTGCTCTCTCCACAATGGCAAACCAGATGGAACTGAACCTGGACCAAAGGACTGAGGACAAAAGGAAGTAGGTCCCTGCCTGCATGGGATGTGGTAAGAGGAAGGAGGGAAGGTAAGGAGTCTACAGGACATAGGGGTCTTTGAGGAAACTGTGAGGGGTGGGGAGTGTGGAGATGGGGAGAGAGGGAGAGATCACCTGGGGGAGGTTTCCAGACATACCAGTAGGGGGCGACTGTGTAGAAAGCTCCAGGAATCAATTACAAAGCCCCACCTACTCAGGAGTGAGCTGAGTGCCCTGAGTAACTTAGAAAGTACTCTCAGATGTCCACCCAAGGTGGAACAATGATCAAAAAAGAAGCCCTGGCAACGCAGAGGAAATTAGGCATTTTCAAAGCCATGTGCCAGAGTTGCACAAATTGTCAGTAGCATCGAGGTGAGTTTTATCCAAGGGCCAAGCTATTCAGAGTTATTTATGTTTTAGATTTATTTTTGTTTATTAAAGTAAAAAAAAAATGAAACATAATTTGTGTTAAATTCAACCAGCAAATCTTCTCATCCACTTACAAATCTAGTAAATGTTACATAAAGTAGGACAACTTGTGGAGGAAACGTTGATTAGTGTTTGATAAACTCAAGTTACATAAACTAAATTCCCCTTAAAACAACCAGTCTCATTTAAAACTTTAGTTAATTAAATCCCCTTAAAATCTTAAAATTCCATTTATAAATTAAAATGTCCTACTTCACATGACTGATTGGGTAAATTTATGATCTTAACAAGCAAACTCTTTCCACTTTCTGAACAAATCTTGAAACTTTAAATAAATTAAACTTACAAACATAGAAAAATTTCAAATTCTCCTAAGCTTCCCAATACTAATTGCAAATTTACTGCTATGATTTCAACAAGAACAAAAAATTACAAGAATCAATTACATATTTAAAATAAGAATCAAACGGCTAATCACTCAGATCCTCTTTAGAGCCTTCTTATTTGAAATGTAGTCAGAGGAACAGCAGTGCACGGGCATCACCTGGAGTTCATTAGAAATGCAGAATCTCTGACCCCAACCTAGAACTACTGAATCAGAAGTCTAAGAAAGGGCAGTAGAGGGTATTTCCATTAATTTTTGAACTGGTGTAGACGGCAGGGTTGTATGGTCTATCCATCCCTTCTTCCCTTCCTTCCTTTCGAGCTTCACATGGCAATCCAGAAAGCAAATTATATCATCAGTTTCATATTGAAGTTTTGTAGATCAATGGAACAAATATTATAGTTTAAAAACACCAAGAGATTCTGGTAAAAGGTGGAATCAATGCTAAGACCCATACTGGGCATAAAAGGAAGAGAAGTAATAAGAAAATGGACCCCTCATTAGATGGAAGTTACTACCTAACTCAGCTATACAGAATGCAAACTTTTGGTAGGAGTTTTACTGTAAGCCAAATACCAAAATCTTCTAGAAAGTGAGATGGACAGTGTTGCAAGTTGGTATAGCCACATTGCTTGAGCTGGAAATGAAGAATGATTAGGATAAAAAGCACCTGTGAGGATAACATAAATAAATACCTGACAGAAATGAGCAGGGCTGTCTTATGCCTAGTTGAGTCAGTGTGTAGTGGTCACCTGGAAAAAGGAAAAAGATCAGGTAGGTGAAAAACACTCACCTAAGGGATCTCACACCTTGTAGGGTTCAGGGCCAGTCAGCGGACACAACAGTGTCATTGGATAGCAAAGCCCTGTCACTGTTCCCGCATCAATAATGGAAACATGGAAGCAAGGTCCTCCAAACTCAGGATATGATGGAGAGGCGAAGCTTCTGCTATGGCTTGAGAAGACAGAGGGAGGTGACAGAATAAACACAGACCATCTTGGACACTTCAAAGTACCTGGGGGAAGTAAAGAATTTGGGGGGTGAGGTCTGAATAAATAGAGCGATATTCCCTGGGGCCATACTAGGCTGCATCCAGAGAGGCATCCTTGTTCTCAGCATGATTTAAGGTGAGAGCAGCTCTACAGTAAAGGAAGCTGCGACAGGGCAGCAGGGACGCTACTCCTGGGCACTGGAAGGTGTGAAGGTTTCTCAGAAGAATAGGACTAATCCAGTAGTCAAAGGGGACTGTGTTCTTCTAGAGTGAAGGTGTCCAAGGACATCGACGGGGGAGGTCAAATGTCTGGAATTAGCAGGTGCCAGTCTACTTTTTGCAACTGCTGGTGCAGTTTTGGACAAGAGTTACAAATACAAAAACAATTCATATTTAGTTATATTAATACTGACATACCAAACCAGAGCAAATCAAAATTCTGCTCGCTTTCTGTTCTGTTCAAATTGTACTGCTGAAGTGCATGCCACACCCGACTGTTTTAAGTGTGGGCCCAAAGAGAATTCCTTACAAATAAAACCCAGGTTTCCCTGGCACTCTTCAACTCCTGAGGCAGAATTTCACATTCATCCTAGCATCATTTAAGCTCCACCATTTTTGTAGCAGACTACAATTCCCAGAAGTCTAGTGGCTCGAAGTTCCACAGGAGGTTTTTGTTATTTAATTGCTAGATGAAAATAATTTTGTGTAGGAATTAAACCAAAAGGAACATTTTCTCAAAGTCCAGAGTGAAATCACAGAGTAAATGTCCCTACAATGTCCAGCAGCCAAGCCATATTCTTCCTAATATGTTCTTCCCTTTGTGCTAGACTGGACAGATTTAGCAGAATCTGTTTGAAACCAAGGTTATGTCTATAAACAGACAAATCTGTTTCAATTTCAACTGATATGCTTTTGAATATCACAGTAAAGAAACAATTTTGAGGATAAAGAAGTGAGTTATTTTTAATGTGACAAAAAGATATCTGGAGTCATGGTGAAGATTTTAGTCAATTAATTGTTTTTCTACATAATGCTGCATATATGAATAGTTTAAAGCAAACACACAGGCTGACTTAAATTTCAAATATCATTGTTTCTGAATGTAAAATACTTTTCAGGTGCACAAAGGAGGAAACCACTGGCTAAAAAGGGCTAATCTCTAACAATTTGTACCAACTGGATTATTTTACAGTCTGCACCAGTAAAGAGTGTCATTATAATGTCTCATGAGGGTTAATTAGCGGTAACAACCAGAGGCTGAGGCTGGGAAAAGGGAAGAGGAAGGTGAGAGAGGGAGAATTAGGTCAGTTCTTTCTTGAGCTTAGTACCGCCAGAAAATGTTTCCTCTATATATTTGCAGGCTACAAATTTTTTAAATAATCAATTTATTATTAGGATTACACTACAATGGGCTATGACATATATAAAATCTTTTCCTTTTCTTGAAGGTTTTCAACCAACAGAGATTGTTTTCTTCTAAGGCCATTTGTGTGCTGTACCAGTGGACTTCTAACTTAGGCAGTTGCACTACGCAGAGAAGAATGATTGCTTTTTTTTAAATTTATGGTTTAGAGAACGTTGTGGAGATCATGCCAAAACATTAATTTCAGACTGGTCTCAGAGGGGCTGCTTTAAATGGTTCTGTTAATTCACTTTGAGAGAAACCCTATTAAAGTTGATGAAAATGGCAAAGACCCACTAGCCCATTTCTAATCCAGATTTTGTTTGAAATAGACATCATCCTTCTAATTAGAGTTGTTAGAACCCATTTTAATTTTATTAATAATAATTAACATTTATAGTACTTCAGTTTACAAAGCACTGTCTCATTATCAGTTAAGTTTTTAAATCATCATAATAATCTAATGAAGCAGTGTATTAGTTTCCTATAGCTGCTGTAACAAGTTACAACAAATTGAATGACTTCAAAGAACACCAATTTATTATATTACATTTTTGGAGCTCAGTAGTCCGAAACAGGTCTCCTTGGGTTAAAATCAAGGTGTTGGCAGGCCTTTATTTTTTCTGGAGGCTCTAGAGAAGAATGTATTTCGTTGCCTTTTCCAGCTTCTAGAAGTTGCCTGTGTTCCCTGGCTCACAGCCCCTTCCATCCTCAAATCCAGCAAGCAGCATACAGTCAAATGTTTCTCATGCTGCATCACTCTGCCTCTGCCTCTGTCATCTCCTGCCTCCCTCATTTACTCTTAAGGATCTTTGCGATTACATTTCCCACCACCCCAGCTAATCCATGATAATCTCCCTCACTTCAAGACTCTTAATTTAGTCCATTTGCAAAGGCCCTATGGCCGAGTTAGCAGGTTCACAGTTTCTGGGGACATCTTTAGGGCACCATAACTCTGCCTAGCACAAGTAGCAATATTTTAAGTGATTTTATCATTAGTGTCGGTGAGAATTAAGAGGAGAATTATTTTACAGATGAGGAAAACAAGACCAAAGGAGGCCTAGTTATTAATCACAATCATTCTGTTCACATAAGCCAAACATGTAATTTAAAAGTGGTATATTCAGATGTTAATCTACTTGTTCAACTCCATCATGACACACTAGTTCAAAACAAAAGTTCCTATAAAGCACTTCTTATTAAATTTGGAATGACATGTCCAGCAATTTTTTTAGAACATTTTCCAAAATTTGGCTTCAGGGCTCATTGCTAATAATATCCACCATACTTTTGAGCTACCCACTTAATTAACAGTAAGGAGGATAGAATCTAATGATGACAGCTTGGATAAAGTACATATCCACTGATCCCCTTAGAAATGAAAAAATAGTTGAGTTCCTATAGCATAATAGAAATTGTTCCACACTTAAAAGGGTTTGATGGGCTGAATGGATACAAAAACAAGACCCATATATATGCTGTCTACAAGAGACCCACTTCAGACCTAGAGACACATACAGACTGAAAGTAAGGGGATGGAAAAAGATATTCCATGCAAATGGAAACCAAAAGAAAGCTGGAGTAGCAATTCTCATATCAGACAAAATAGACTTTAAAATAAGGACTATCAGAAGAGACAAAGAAGGACACTACATAATGATTAAGGGATCGATCCAAGAAGAAGATATAACAATTGTAAATATTTATGCACCCAACATAGGAGCACCTCAATACATAAGGCAAAAACTAGCAGCCATAAAAGGGGAAATCGACAGTAACACATTCATAGTAGGGGACTTCAACACCCCACTTTCACCAATGGACAGATCATCCAAAATGAAAATAAATAAGGAAACACAAGCTTTAAATGATACATTAAACAGGATGGACTTAATTGATATTTATAGGACACTCCATCCAAAAACAACAGAATACACATTTTTCTCAAGTGCTCATGGAACATTCTCCAGGATAGATCATATCTTGGGTCACAAATCAAGCCTTGGTAAATTTAAGAAAATTGAAATTGTATCAAGTATCTTTTCCGACCACAACGCCATGAGACTAGATATCAATTATAGGAAAAGAGCTGTAAAAAATACAAACACATGGAGGCTAAACAATACACTACTTAATAACGAAGTGATCACTGAAGAAATCAAAGAGGAAATTAAAAAATACCTAGAAACAAATGACAATGGAGATACAACGACCCAAAACCTATGGGATGCAGCAAAAGCAGTTCTAAGAGGGAAGTTTATAGCAATACAAGCCCACCTTAAGAAGCAGGAAACATCTCGAATAAACAACCTAACCTTGCACCTCAAGCAATTAGAGAAAGAAGAACAAAAAAACCCCAGAGTTAGCAGAAGGAAAGAAATCATAAAAATCAGATCAGAAATAAATGAAAAAGAAATGAAGGAAACAATAGCAAAGATCAATAAAACTAAAAGCTGGTTCTTTGAGAAGATAAACAAAATAGATAAACCATTAGCCAGACTCATCAAGAAAAAAAGGGAGAAGACTCAAATCAATAGAATCAGAAATGAAAAAGGAGAAGTAACAACTGACACTGCAGAAATAAAAAAAATCATGAGGGATTACTACAAGCAACTCTATGCCAATAAAATGGACAATCTGGAAGAAATGGACAAATTCTTAGAAATGCACAAACTGCCAAGACTGAATCAGGAAGAAATAGAAAATATGAACAGACCAATCACAAACACTGAAATTGAAACTGTGATTAAAAATCTTCCAACAAACAAAAGCCCAGGACCAGATGGCTTCACAGGCGAATTCTATCAAACATTTAGAGAAGAGCTAACACCTATTCTTCTCAAACTCTTCCAAAATATAGCAGAGGGAGGAACACTCCCAAACTCATTCTACGAGGCCACCATCACCTTGATACCAAAACCAGACAAGGATGTCACAAAGAAAGAAAACTACAGGCCAATATCACTGATGAACATAGATGCAAAAATCCTCAACAAAATACTAGCAAACAGAATCCAACAGCACATTAAAAGGATCATACACCATGATCAAGTGGGGTTTATTCCAGGAATGCAAGGATTCTTCAATATACGCAAATCTATCAATGTGATTAACCATATTAACAAATTGAAGGAGAAAAACCATATGATCATCTCAATAGATGCAGAGAAAGCTTTTGACAAAATTCAACACCCATTTATGATAAAAACCCTGCAGAAAGTAGGTGTAGAGGGAACTTTCCTCAATATAATAAAGGCCGTATATGACAAGCCCACAGCCAACATCATCCTCAATGGCGAAAAACTGAAAGCATTTCCACTAAGGTCAGGAACAAGACAAGGTTGCCCACTCTCACCACTCTTATTCAACATAGTTTTGGAAGTTTTAGCCACAGCAATCAGAGAAGAAAAGGAAATAAAAGGAATCCAAATCGGAAAAGAAGAAGTAAAGCTGTCACTGTTTGCAGATGACATGATACTATACATAGAGAATCCTAAAGATGCTACCAGAAAACTACTAGAGCTAATCAATGAATTTGGTAAAGTAGCAGGATACAAAATTAATGCACAGAAATCTCTGGCATTCCTATATACTAACGATGAAAAATCTGAAAGTGAAATCAAGAAAACACTCCCATTTACCATTGCAACAAAAAGAATAAAATATCTAGGAATAAACCTACCTAAGGAGACAAAAGACCTGTATGCAGAAAATTATAAGACACTGATGAAAGAAATTAAAGATGATACAAACAGATGGAGAGATATACCATGTTCTTGGATTGGAAGAATCAACATTGTGAAAATGACTCTACTCCCCAAAGCAATCTATAGATTCAATGCAATCCCTATCAAACTACCACTGGCATTTTTCACAGAACTAGAACAAAAAATTTCACAATTTGTATGGAAACACAAAAGACCCCGAATAGCCAAAGCAATCTTGAGAACAAAAAATGGAGCTGGAGGAATCAGGCTGCCTGACTTCAGACTATACTACAAAGCTACAGTAATCAAGACAGTATGGTACTGGCACAAAAACAGAAAGATAGATCAATGGAATAGGATAGAAAGCCCAGAGATAAACCCATGCACATATGGTCACCTTATCTTTGATAAAGGTGGCAGGAATATACAGTGGAGAAAGGACAGCCCCTTCAATAAGTGGTGCTGGGAAAACTGGACAGGTACATGTAAAAGTATGAGATTAGATCACTCCCTAACACCATACACAAAAATAAGCTCAAAATGGATTAAAGACCTAAATGTAAGGCCAGAAACTATCAAACTCTTAGAGGAAAACATAGGCAGAACACTCTATGACATAAATCACAGCAAGATCCTTCTTGACCCATCTCCTAGAGTAATGGAGATAAAAACAAAAATAAACAAATGGGACCTAATGAAACTTCAAAGCTTTTGCACAGCAAAGGAAACCATAAACAAGACCAAAAGACAGCCCTCAGAATGGGAGAAAATATTTGCAAATGAATCAACTGACAAAGGATTAATCTCTAAAATTTACAGGCAGCTCATGCAGCTCAATAACAAAAAAATAAACAACCCAATCCAAAAATGGGCAGAAGACCTAAATAGACATTTCTCCAAAGAAGATATACAGACTGCCAACAAACACATGAAAGAATGCTCAACATCATTAATCATTAGAGAAATGCAAATCAAAACTACAATGAGATATCATCTCACACCAGTCAGAATGGCCATCATCAAAAAATCTAGAAACAATAAATGCTGGAGAGGGTGTGGAGAAAAGGGAACACTCTTGCACTGCTGGTGGGAATGTGAATTGGTTCAGCCACTATGGAGAACAGTATGGAGGTTCCTTAAAAAACTACAAATAGAACTACCATATGACCCAGCAATCCCACTACTAGGTATATACCCTGAGGAAACCAGAATTCAGAAAGAGTCATGTACCAAAATGTTCATTGCAGCTCTATTTACAATAGCCCGGAGATGGAAACAACCTAAGTGCCCGTCGTCGGATGAATGGATAAAGAAGATGTGGCACATATATACAATGGAATATTACTCAGCCATAAAAAGAAACGAAATTGAGCTATTTGTAATGAGGTGGATAGATCTAGAGTCTGTCATACAGAGTGAAGTAAGTCAGAAAGAGAAGGACAAATACCGTATGCTAACACATATATATGGAATTTAAGAAAAAAAAAATGTTATGAAGAACCTAGGGGTAAAACAGGAATAAAGACAGAGACCTACTGGAGAACAGACTTGAGGATATGGGGAGGGGGAAGGGTGAGGTGTGTTAGGGCGAGAGAGAGACATGGACATATATATACTAACAAACGTAAGGTAGATAGCCAGTGGGAAGCAGCCGCATGGCACAGGGAAACCGGCTCGGTTCTTTGTGGCTGTCTGGAGGGGTGGGATAGGGAGGGTGGGAGGGAGGGAGACAAAGAGGGAAGAGATATGGGAACATATATATATGTATAACTGACTCACTCTGTTATAAAGCAGAAACTAACACACCATTGTAAAGCAATTATACCCCAATAAAGATGTTAAAAAAAAAAAAAAAAAAAAAGCGTTTGATGGTCCAAGAGAAAGTTAACTGAGATGGTGAAAATTTGTAACCCATGTCATATAAGGAATTAAATAAACTATTTTTAGAAAAGATAACACTTAAAAGATATTTATATACTTAAAGGAAGATTCATTAGATTATGTTCTTTATGTTTACTCCGTAAGATGAAACTGGGACCAACTGGAAAAAATATTAGGGGAAACTGATTGAAGACTCATTAATTTTATTTTCTGGTAATTTCATCTATCCTAACTTAGAGTAAACTACTTTATGAAGTGGTAATTTGGTAAATAAACTGCTTCATGAAGTCCAAATAGAGGATGGACGACGATATTCACAGAATTTCTGCATTACATGAAAGAGAAATAATGGAAAAATAAGATATATTACAGTGCGTAAGAACAGGATCTATGACCTTAGGTAAACTGTTTACCTATTCTGTCCTTTAACACTCTCTTCTATACTTGGAAAAGAAATAGTTACAGTTCAAGGTTCTTCTTAGGTTTAAATAGATAAAGTGAGGAGAAGGCTTACTACTGTGCCTGACACAGAGTAAGTGCTTAATAAATAAAAATGCACATACAACTAACATCACGGTAATGACAAAACTAATAATGAACATCGTAACAACTCAACTGCACTCCAATAAAAAAAAAACCTTTGTGATATACCTCTTCCCATTGTAACTAGGATTCTAATTTTCCTAAATAGTCTGTTTGGCAGTAAATATGAGCACCTCAGTGCATTAGTAAGTCATTCCACCAAAATGATCAATCTTCTTAGACACAGTTGGCCTTGGTGTTTTTGGTAGATTACTGTCCTCTATTATTTGTTCCCCACTTCATTATAAAAGTATAGTACATCCCCATCCATGGCCATGTGACTTGCTGTCCCATGTAAGTGGGCTATACTTCCCCATTCCCTTTTAAGGCCTAGCCGTGTGACTTGCTTTGGCCAAATGCATAACAGATGACATAACGTGAGCCACATACAAGCAGAAGCTTGAAGACACATTGGCTGTTTCCGGAAGCTCTGTTGTACTTTCCCTCTACCATAATAAATGTAGAAAGAATGTATATAGTGGAGGTGAAGTGTATACCGAAAATATAAAGGATGTCACTTCTACGTGCATCTCAGAATGTGAGGACGTGTGAAACACAGCTGTGCTGCCAAATTGTGATGAGAGCAAAAAACAAATGTTTGTTATTGTAAATTAATGGGATTTTATGGTTGTTGATACTGAACCAAATCTGAAAAATACACAAATTTCAACCAGAATAAAGAAATTGGTACCAGAAGCAAGGTGATGACTTTATAATACATAAAATATGAGGCACCAGCCTTGGAACCAGGTGGTAGGTGGTGAGAAAAATACTATTTGAGGCTGAGAAAAATGAGGAGCCATGTTATACAGTGATGTGACATTGATTTCAAACATCCTCTGTGATAGTATAGAAGTCAGCTAATGTATCTCCTGAATTTGTGGCTTTAGGCAAAGAGATGGTGAAGCAAGGATTTTGCTAGGGTGCCTGGTTTGTTTTATCAGCTGCCTTTGAACAAGGTTTTATATGAAAAAAAGCAGCTCAATAGAACTGGTATGAAAGTAGATAGAGAGAATCCAGGAATAAGGATGTATAGAGAGAATCCAAAAACTTCAGTCCTAGCAGTGTTGAAAGACGCAGTTTTGTTTTGTTTTTTCATCTACAACCAGTGAAAGAAAAAACTGAGAAAGACTTGAGCAACAAAATTGAGACTAGATCTCAAGGTGAAGACCAAATCTTGAGTATGGTCACCACCTTCTTAGTTAAAAACTATAAATGGTTTAAGATTGTCCACAGAAAATCTTTTAGTTAGGAAAAAACTGCTCAGAATACAGAGAATGTGTCTGTGTAGCTCACACAGAAATCTAGTAAACTCAAAATAAATCTACAGAGAGGGGCGTCTCAAAAAGAATTGTGGGTATAGTTATTAGCACATGGAGGTGTTTAGAAGGCAATAAAAAGTTTGACAGGGGCTTCCCTGGTGGCGCAGTGGTTGAGAGTCCGCCTGCTGATGCAGGGGACACGGGTTCGTGCCCCAGTCCGGGAAGATCCCATCATGCTGCGGAGCGGCTGGGCCCGTGAGCCATGGCCGCTGAGCCTGCGCATCCGGAGCCTGTTGCTCTGCAACGGGAGAGGCCACAACAGTGAGAGGCCCGCAAAAAAAAAAAAAAAAAAAAAAAGTTTGACAGATTGTGTTGGCAAAGGTGGCACCAACCAGGTTTAAGAAAGACTATGACAACTGAAAACCTAAACCAATGCTCGTGGCCCCAAGTTTCTCCCATGAGACATTACGCTGATAAATCCGTTCAGTATCCAAGGAGGACATTCTCCAACATTCCCTTCAGATATGGCTAAAGAAAATGGGAGAAAAGGAAGGACACCCCAAAGGATGAAGCCAAGAGCTACAGAAAACCCTGAACTGAGAGTTCAAAGACAGCAGGTCTGCGGTCCATCAAGGAATTTCTTTTTTGTTACTATACCAATGCTGACTAATGATTCAGTCTATTTATTGGAAAATCAGAATACAGCTATAAAAGGAAGTTACAGTATTTAATAATCAGCTTTAACAAATATCAAAAAAAGCACTGATTTGAACAGATTTCATTTCAGTCATATATACAGCCTGATTAGAGTGAAAAGCATGTTAAAACATTAGCAGAGATTTAAATGCACTGACAGTGATTTCTTTTCAGACTACCACTGGCATTTTTCACAGAACTAGAACAAAAAATTTCACAATTTGTATGGAAACACAAAAGACCCCGAATAGCCAAAGCAATCTTGAGAACAAAAAATGGAGCTGGAGGAATCAGGCTGCCTGACTTCAGACTATACTACAAAGCTACAGTAATCAAGACAGTATGGTACTGGCACAAAAACAGAAAGATAGATCAATGGAATAGGATAGAAAGCCCAGAGATAAACCCACGCACATATGGACACCTTATCTTTGATAAAGGTGGCAGGAACGTACAGTGGAGAAAGGACAGCCTCTTCAATAAGTGGTGCTGGGAAAACTGGACAGGTACATGTAAAAGTATGAGATTAGATCACTCCCTAACACCATACACAAAAATAAGCTCAAAATGGATTAAAGACCTAAATGTAAGGCCAGAAACTATCAAACTCTTAGAGGAAAACATAGGCAGAACACTCTATGACATAAATCACAGCAAGATCCTTCTTGACCCATCTCCTAGAGTAATGGAGATAAAAACAAAAATAAACAAATGGGACCTAATGAAACTTCAAAGCTTTTGCACAGCAAAGGAAACCATAAACAAGACCAAAAGACAGCCCTCAGAATGGGAGAAAATATTTGCAAATGAATCAACTGACAAAGGATTAATCTCTAAAATTTACAGGCAGCTCATGCAGCTCAATAACAAAAAAATAAACAACCCAATCCAAAAATGGGCAGAAGACCTAAATAGACATTTCTCCAAAGAAGATATACAGACTGCCAACAAACACATGAAAGAATGCTCAACATCATTAATCATTAGAGAAATGCAAATCAAAACTACAATGAGATATCATCTCACACCAGTCAGAATGGCCATCATCAAAAAATCTAGAAACAATAAATGCTGGAGAGGGTGTGGAGAAAAGGGAACCCTCTTGCACTGCTGGTGGGAATGTGAATTGGTTCAGCCACTATGGAGAACAGTATGGAGGTTCCTTAAAAAACTACGAATAGTACTACCGTATGACCCAGCAGTCCCACTACGAGGTATATACCCTGAGGAAACCAGAATTCAGAAAGAGTCATGTACCAAAATGTTCATTGCAGCTCTATTTACAATAGCCCGGAGATGGAAACAACCTAAGTGCCCATCTTCGGATGAATGGATAAAGAAGATGTGGCACATATATACAATGGAATATTACTCAGCCATAAAAAGAAACGAAATTGAGCTATTTGTAATGAGGTGGATAGATCTAGAGTCTGTCATACAGAGTGAAGTAAGTCAGAAAGAGAAGGACAAATGCCGTATGCTGACACATATATATGGAATTTAAGAAAAAAAAAAAAATGTTATGAAGAACCTAGGGGTAAAACAGGAATAAAGACACAGACCTACTGGAGAACAGACTTGCGGATATGGGGGGGGGGGGAAGGGTGAGCTGTGATAGGGCAAGAGAGAGACATGGACATATATATACTAACAAACGTAAGGTAGATAGCCAGTGGGAAGCAGCCGCATGGCACAGGGAAACCGGCTCGGTTCTTTGTGGCTGCCTGGAGCGGTGGGATAGGGAGGGTGGGAGGGAGGGAGACGAAGAGGGAAGAGATATGGGAACATATGTATATGTATAACTGATTCACTCTGTTATAAAGCAGAAACTAACACACCATTGTAAAGCAATTATACCCCAATAAAGATGTTAAAAAAAAAAAAAACATTATCAGAGATTTAAATGCACTGACAGTGATTTCTTTTCAGAAAATAAATCACATAATTTAAGATAGCCTCAGAACTTTAAAAAATAAAATCAGACTAAAAAAGTTATTTTCATTGGCCTTAATATGCAGAAAGATATAAAAATTTTCCCATGTAAACAGTATATAATCAAGTTTTATTGTTTTATCCTAGTCTGACACCTTTCTTATCATTGGAGAATTTAATCCATTTACTTTTAATTACTAGTACATTTGTTTAAGTCTACCATTTTGTCATTTGTTTATTATTTATTCCATTATTTACCCTTCTTGCCTTCTTTTGGATTAATCAAGAATTTTTATTTGTATTATTTATATTATTATTGTATTATTCCATTTTTTGGTGATTTGCTTTTCTTCCTGCATCTCTCTGTTTCCTCCTAGGATCAACATTCTACTTTATAAAGAATTCAGAATTCTTGTAGTACATTTGTGATGGTGAAAAGTTCTCACTTCATTTGTGTGGAAGTATTTTCATTTACCTCTCACATTTGAAGAGTATTTTCACCAATACTGAATTCTAGCTTGGCAGATAATTTCTTTCCAAAATTTAAAGGTATTAGTTAACTATCATTTGACTCTCATCATTTCTGTTGAAAAGTGATCCATTACTAGTATTGTTGTTCCCCTTTAATGGAACTTTTTACTCCACTGTTTTTCAATTTCGTCTTTTTTAAATCAAATTTAATTATGATGTAACTAGGTATAGTTTTTCCTAGGTATAGATACTCCTGTTTGAAATGCATGGAGTATCTTGAAATGGTGTTTTGAAGACGCCTGTTAGTTTTGAAAGCTCTTGTTCAGCATTTATTCAAATATTGCTTCAATTTAATGTCTCTTCAGATTTGTTCTATATTTTCCATTTCTCCTCTCTGTGCTTCAAAACTGTCATTTTATTTTGATGTGTATTCCTGTTCATTAATCCTCTATTGTTCTTCACTTAGTCAATGGAAACAATCTATCAAATTCTTAACTGCAGACATTGTATTTTTCAGTTCCAATATTCAATTTGATTTTTTCTTTGTAGATTAAGTCTCTGCTGAAATTCTCCATTTTTATTCTACTTTCTTAAACATATTATTCATAACTATTTTACAGCCCTGATAACCTCAATATCTGAATCATATTGGGTCAGTTTCTATTGTCATTTTTTTCCTTGGTTTCCAGTCATTTGGTCATGTTATGGACTATGCCTCAATTTTTTAAATTATTAAGAATAGACCCATATAAAAATGTAGAGGCTCTGAATGGTGACCTCCTCAACTGAGAAAATTTTTCCCTTCCAGGTATAGAAAATATAGGAGCACCACCCTGACTCTGTCAAAGGTTTGTTTTATGCTTAGTTAGGGCTGGTTTATATTAGAGCTTCCCCCTTCCTCTTTGGTATGGCTCTTACCCTTAGGAAGTAGCCTTTCTTAAATCTCAACTAAAAGTTGGGGTAGTCACCAGAGTTCATTCACCTTGGCACGCTCTGAACTCCAATTTTCATCTCCCCAACATTCACAACTGCTCAAATCTTTGCTGCTGCTTCTAGCATCTGGGGGGGATTTTAGTCTGCACATGGACAACATAGATATCAGCTAATGACTCACTGCGAATTTCTAAACTTACTTCTCGGCAGCTTTTCTCTCTAGGATTTTGGTCTTCACATCCTAGGAATTCTGGCAGTCCCAAGTTGCAGCCTTTGTCTCTCAGATCATTGAAACTATAGTTTTCTGCTCAGACACTATGTCCCCAATGCTATGATCTGGCAAGTGCCCTTGAGGAAAAAGTCAGTGTGACTTTGACGCTCACCTTGATGTGCTTCCCCTCTATCAGGGATTGTAGCACCTTAAGCCCTGTCTGTAACAGTTGTACTCCAATGACTCTGGGTTTTTCTAAAATGTATTTTGTCTAGCTTTTATGGTTGTGCTTGGGAAAATGTTGGTGTGATACAAGGTACTCATTCATGTCTGGAACCAGAAGCTCTCTGGATACTTTCAAGATTTCTTCTTTGTCTTTAGTTTTTAGCGTTTCATTATGGTGTGCCAAGGTTTGGTTTACTTATATATTTTTTTACACTGGTTTTGTAAGGCCTTTTGCATTTGTGGTTCAATGTGTTTCATTCATTTTGTCTAATTCTCAAACATCTCTTCTCATTTTTTTTACCATTTTCTTTCTCCTCCTCATCTAACATTTTAATTACATGTATGTTGGCTAATTCACTGTTTTCCGTGTATCTCTTTTTCCAATATTTTTGTCCTTTTTCTCTTTTCATGTCTTAGTATCAATATTTTCTTCTTACTTTCAGGACAAAAAAATAGAATAGGAATAGACCCATAGCTCCAATCCTCTCTTCAGCTATATCTAATCTGTTGTTAAACCCACGTCTGAAATTTGTATCTTGATTTCAGTGCCGACTGATTTGGTGCCTGGTGAGAGCTCTTTTCCTGGCCCCTCCTCTCTATGTCCTCATATGGGGAACGGGGTGGTATTGAGACAGCAAGCTTTCACTCTTCCTTTTGTTTTAAGGCCACACTCCTATCGGATTAGGGTCCTACTTTATGAAGTCATTTAACCTCAAGTGCCTCCTAAAGCCCCTGTCTCCAGACAGTCACATTGGGGGCCTAGGCTTCAACATATGCATTTTGGGGAGACACAATTCAGTCCACAGCAGACACATATTACAGCTCTTCCATGATCCTTTCAGTGTTGCTTATGGTTTGTGTTTGGTTAAGCCAGTGAGGGGTGCTGATAATCTTAAGGATCTAGAAGAGAGGAATGGGCCAAACCCTCTTTATTGCCTTCTGAAAAGGCAATTGAAAAACAAATGTTCCTGCTTTCGTAGCCAAGAAGGTGGAAAAACCCAAAAAACAGCAAGAAAGAAAATTAAAAACTTAAGTCAATATAATCATACTAACAGCAGGGAACTGCATCACCTTCTGACACCTGCTGTGACGGGATGAACACTTGCCTGTCAGGGGTGATAACGAGCAGTTGTCTTGGGTATCAGAACTGGCCCTGTCACATACCTGCCTAACTATGGGTCCACTGTGCAGAGAGGCTCCCAGAGGCCACACTGTTTCTCTTACCAATACTATTCTACCTTAGGAAATCTTCATTTTTCAAAACACTTTCCTTAAGGTATAGTTTAAACACAATAAAACTCACCCTTGGGCTTCCCTGGTGGCGCAGTGGTTGAGTCCGCCTGCCGATGCAGGGGACACGGGTTCATGCCCCGGTCCGGGAAGATCCCACATGCCGCGGAGCGGCTGCACCCGTGAGCCATGGCCGCTGGGCCTGCGCATGCGGAGCCTGTGCTCCGCTAACGGGAGAGGCCACAACAGTGAGAGGCCCACGTACCACAAAAAAATAAAAAATAAAACTCACCCATTTTAAGGGTGTAATTCAATGAATTTTAGGATATTTACAGAACTATACAACCATCATCAATCTAATTTCAGAACATTTCAATCACCCTAGAAAGAAACCTTATGCCATTTACAGTCAGTCCTCACTCCCTTCCTAAACCCTAGTTAACCACTTATCTACCTTGTCCCTATATTCATTTCTAAGATGACACTGAAAGTGCATGGCTTTTGGGACCTCCCTGGTGGCGCAGTGGTTAAGAACCTGCCTGTCAATGCATGGGACACAGGTTCGAGCGCTGGTCCAGGAAGATCCCACATGCCGCGGAGCAACTAAGCCCGTGCACCACAACTTCTGAGCCCGAGTGCCACAATTACTGCAGCTCACGTGCCTAGAGCCCATGTTCCGCAACAAGAGAAGCCACCACAATGAGAAGCCCACGCACCACAACAAAGAGTAGCCCCCGCTCACCGCAATTAGAGAAAGCAGCAACGAAGACCCAACACAGCCAAAAGTAAATAAAATTTTAAAAGAGAAAGTACTTAGCTTTTTTCTATTTAAATGATTTCTCTATTTATTTAGTCTTAAACCGCCCAAGGAAATAAATCTTAAACCACCCAAGGAAATAAATGGCGGATGTGATTCCACAACTGCAGCCTTGAGCATCGGCATCTGCTTCTACCAACAGAGCCCTCTCAAGCAGATGGTGACTGAGAAAGAAACCAGAGGGTTGAACTACTGTTTAGGGTTTCCATTCTGCTAAGGCTCAGGTGTAACGCTGCTCCCACAAACTGAGGGGCTGGTTACCTCACAGAGGCCTTGATTACAAGGCCAGCAAATAATTCTGTTTATAAAGACAAATGAGATTCCAGTTTGACAGCACTCTGAATTTGCCAGAATAAGTATCAATGTGCAGGAAGCAAGGGATACACGTCCAGGAGCCCCGCCTCTGTGGCAGGCATAACCTCCTTTGCTCTTCACTCTGTGGTGTAAGATGCAGCCACGTCTTCTAGTTTCGCAACCATAAACCCGTGTGTGTCTATGAGCATGTTTTGACAGCTCAGCTTATTTGGTTGACAGTAGTTCAGTGCCCGGTTAACCGCGTAATTTTTATATGTGTTGGATTTTTAAGCCTTATCCAGTGTCCTTATTACTATCCAAAGTTAATACTTACTGAACACTAACTATACATTAGCTATTAGGGGGAAAGGGAGGAGTAGCAGGCACAGCCTCCACCATCCAAGGTCTAAGACAAGCCCTTTAAGTCAGTAAACCTTAATAAGAGGCACTTAGAAAGGATGTGGGATGGGCAGAAAGTATACTAGAGTCTTGAGAGGGGCATGCATATTCTAAAAAAGAACAATCAACATTATAATCACCATGATGTTTTAACTCATGATATTTAGTACATTTTGAAATTCCAATGAATCTTGAAGAACAGGATGAGATTTTTAATTTTATCAAAAATACACAATTTAAAAATTGTGTATTTAATCAAATTTAAAAATTGAATAACGGGCACCATAAAATTCATGCTTTAAGTGAGTCACTAGCAGTAATGCTATGAAAGCTCAGAGAGATTACCTCCAGATAGCTCAGGAGAGCTTCATGGAGGAGTGGGTATCTGGGATGGGCAACTGAAGCTTGTGGCGCATTGGATAGGCAGGCACAGAGCGCAGCTTTAGAAAGCCAGAATAACTTTTTCTGGTTTGCAAGAAGCTGGTGTATACACCCTCTTGTTTGCCACCCAAAGCAACCCAGAAAGGCAGGTGGGATGGTCCTCACCTCCATTTAACAGGTTCATAGAATAGATAGTGAAGTCAGAACGCAAACCCAGGACTTTTGAGTCTAAATATAGCCATCTTTTCATTGTATCACACCATCCATCTACAATTAGGGGCTGACAATGATCAGCAAGTTAAAAGAAGGCACTAGTGACCTTTTAACTGTGTGTTGGACAGGAAATCAATTGCTGTAATTTTTTTTTTTTCATCTCTAAGAGTCAATGGCTCTTATTTCCCCTTTATACCGCATCAGCACATAGCACAGCACTAGACACACAGTAGCTGTTCGGTATGTTTTGGATTTAATTGAAGCTAATTAAGCTTACCACTCAGACTATACATATTATTGAGAACGCTTTAAAACATCCTCCAAACTACCTGTCTCCAGCCTCTTCACTCTAGAGGTCTCACAGCACTCTGCTCGCAAATCCTTAATGCAGGAATGTGAAGGAGGAAGATGAAATGTAATATACTGTCCTTTTAATGGGTACCATTACCAAATAAGGATATTCTTTCTCTCTCTCTGTCAAAACTTTAAACACAAAGAGCGATTCAGCTTTCGGGAGGGAGGTCAAGTGTGCTCATTCTTCCCACCCACCCCTGTTTTAAGTCCATCATTTTAAAATGTTTAAGTAATTTCTATTAAACCGACCTGTCAAAATAAAAAGTGCCATATAATTATAAACACAAATCCTCTGGGACCGGAGATTTTGTATGGATTTTTCTATAATCTATTGGGCAGTTTATAATATGTACCTAAATCAACAAGACCAGTTTTTACTGCATGGAGTTTTATATCAGAAATGTAAACTGAGTCAAACAGTTCAGCCTGGTGGAGGTTAAAAATGTGGGCATATTACAGCTTAAAGAAAAATGCTCAGTAAGAAATGATTATTTACCAAATTGCATTCCATATAACCTCCTGACTCTTCCTTGAATTGGGGTTCTAAGAATCCCCAAGATACCCTCCACTAACCTGCGTTCTCTAGAACAGGGGTCCCCAACCCCCGGGCCACAGACCAGTACCAGTCCATGGCCTGTTAGGAACCGGGCCACACAGCAGGAGGTGAGCGGTGGGCGAGCTAGCGAAGCTTCATCTGTATTTACAGCCGCTCCCCACCGCTCGCATTACCACCTGAGCTCCGCCTCCTGTCAGCATCATGGTGAGTTGTATAATTAGCTCATTATATATTACAATATAATAATAGAAATAAATTGCACAACAGATGTAATGCACTTGAATCATCCCGAAACCATCCTCCTTGCCCCGTCCCGTCCGTGGAAAAACTGTCTTCCAAGAAACTGGTCCAAGGTGCCAAAAAGGTTGGGGACCGCTGCCCGAGATGTTCAGGATCCAGATCTTTCCTTTATCTTTTCTTATACCCCAAAGTCACCCAATGTGGTATATATTTGACTCAAAATAAAACTGGAATATAAGTCTTGAAAATCAATCCACTTCCTGATTATATATTTTTAAATGAGACATAAAGCAGGCAACTACTAACTGCAGAATTTCAGAATTAGTGACAGAATCAGAACTTGAACATGGGACTTCTGCTTGCTAGTTAATACCCATTACTCTGTCATTCCGCCGGGGCCCAGCAATCAGTTGGTAATAAACTAACACAATGAAGCCCACTTATTTGCAAATGATCCTGGACCTTAAAGATGAGTTGGTGCTTTCAAAGAATTGAGTCTAATTTCAGATAGATATTGCAATAGCCCAGGAAGACTCCTCGTCTGCTATTTGGAAAACCAAGAGCATTGGAAGTAATGAATGAGGTGGTTTTTTAATCACCTGGAACTCGACCATTGTAATTTAAACCATACTTTTATTTACAGCAGGACAGTACTTTGAAATATTAGCTTGTCCTCCTTGATCTTTGTGCCATTTAAAGCATCAGTTAAAGCATTTTTAATTTGTTGCTTTAGAGAAGGCATAACCTAGCAGAAAACTAAAAGAAAAAGATAAAGGGAGTCACCTATTGTTTTAACAGCCTAGTCCTCAGGGAGAAATGAAAAATCTCAAATAACAACCAACAGTCTCAAGACTATACTCAATAGGGAAAGACAGGCCATTTTACTTCCAAACTAGACAAGTTTCCCCACAGAGAAGGAGGGGAGATTGAAGGAGAAGCAAGGGTGTTTAAACTCTGTGGACTTTTGAGAAATTGCTGGTTAGACTTGGGTGTTCGGAAGATCTAAGAGGAAAGACTTATAGTCTTTTGTCCTGGGAAGGTGGCAAGACCCCAGGAAAGAAATATTTATGAGGTGTGATTAGGCAAACTAAGTCTCAAAGAGCCTCCCACCCCAGGATCAGCAAGGTGAAGAGGAAATAGAAGGTTCTCCATGGAATCCAAAGAGGCCTGAAAATACTCAAGAACGAGTCAGAACTAAAGAAGTCATACTGTAGAAAAGAATGAATGAAGAATCAAATGCAAAAGAAGACATCTGGGTCTAGGCCAGTGTGGACAAACACCAGCGTAGAAAGAGACCCACATGGCTGCTTGGTGCCACGAAATAGCCACGCCCTGCCAAGCTCTCACCCCCTTCACACTGTGGCTCTATTTTTTCCCCTTAAATGTAGGTACAACCCTTAGGAAAAGGGAAGCATCCCTGAACTGAATGAAATTAAGATCCAGGGATCAGAGGCTCAAAAGTGAAATTAGGTTTAAATGAAGAAAGATACATTCCATTTCTTGCACATTGGAGTTGGGGTACTAAGCTTTATACCCATTAGACATTTCTCCCTATTTTGTTTTCATTTACTTGCACTTTTCACATTTGCCTTATTTAAAACTGTTACCGTAGGGCTTCCCTGGTGGCGCACTGGTTGAGAGTCCTCCTGCCGATGCAGGGGACACGGGTTCGTGCCCCAGTCCGGGAAGATCCCACATGCCGCAGAGCGGCTGGGCCCGTGAGCCATGGCTGCTGAGCCTGTGCTCCGCAACGGGAGAGGCCACAACAGTGAGAGGCCCGCGTACCGCAAAACAAAACAAAACAAAACAAAACTGTTACCGTCATCCTATTGTACTTGAAATTAAAACCCTCCAGCAATTATTAAAAAAAAGTTAATAAATATTAAACATAGAGAAGTAAAACTGATTTCTCCTTTTTTTTTTTCATTAAGAAGCATTGGTCTTGAAATAATGTAAGTTTGGTGGGGGATTTCTGACAAGCTGCTTTTTACATTCATAACATTCCAGTACAAATATATCTGAGGCCCCATTTTTCTCTTGGTCTATGGAGACCATTCCTTGTCGTTCTCTATTAAGTTACAGCTTGTCATAGCACTTTTTTTTTCTCATTAAAATATTTATTTTTGTTCTCAGGTTGTTGAAGATAGTTCAATATTTATGCCTTAAAATACTATGGTATACTTGAAATGACATTAAATGCCTAGAGTCGAGCTCCAATTTTTCGACAATTAAGTAATTTTGTCAGTGTTATGCAGAAATGAGCAACACATGTCCATCTTTGATCAGCTCTATGTTAAAACAGGAATGATGCCATCATAACGTGTGTGTGTTTGTGTGTGTGTGTGTGTGTATACAGCCCTCCCCCAAAAGGCTAGTGATTAGGCTAGTGTGCTAAATACATTAACTCCCCAGCTTCTGCACAAACACTAAAGGTATAAAATATGGACCATAGTCCCCTGTCAAAGGTGCTGGAGGGTTACAAAATTAGAGAATGCCACTGTCCTTTCTCTAGTGATAAAATTAGACATTCAACAACATCATAGACATATGGATGATCCCATTATTACTGTTACAAATGGCAAACGCCATCAGTAAGCAAGTAATAAAAAGCGAAAGACTGCCTGCTAGTTTGAGAAATTAGAACCAACACCAAAGGAAGAGTAAAGGAGGAAGAGGCTGGCTCTGGAATTTTCTGTCTATTTGTTTTAACCTTATGATTTCATTACTTCAAACTTTTAAAACTGATAGACTGAGACACTTAAACCCAAATACACAGGCATTGCCAATACAGTCATTTAAGGAGGCGAAAGCTGACCAGGAGTCATTTTTCTCATTTTAAAAATTTTAAGTGATTGAAATATCACAGAGGTCTTTTTCTAATTCTCAAATTCTATGATTCTTTATTAGATCTCTTCATACCATTTCACTCCATACCTCCTTTTCAACACCCTCATAGTAAAGGGGAGCTTCTGGCCCCTACATGGATAATATATGCTGTAGAAGGGTCTTCCCTGCTACCTGGGAAGCTGAGTAGGTGCTTAAGTCCACACAATGCATAAAAGAGGTGCTTTTTTTTCAACCATAGTGTGTATGGCGTAATGGTTAACTTTTGAATCCAGTTCTTCTTATTGAGGAAAATGACTCTGGAGATGTCTAAGGTTGGCCAGGATTTTAACTTTGTGAAGAGGCATGAGGTTAGCAGAAGACAGAAGGGAATTCCAGGGCACTAAACTGTGCATTCAGTAGCATTAGGAACAGAGCCAAAGAGCTGTCGGAGAATAAACAGTGGCTTTCAGAAAGGACTCTCAAGGATCATCCAGTCTGCAGCCATCATTGTAAAGATGAGAAAACAAAAATCCAGGAAGTTTACTGCTGAGACCAGAAACACACATTCCTCTAGAGCAGGGTTTAGCAAACTTTTTTCTGTGAAGGACCAGACAGTAACTATCTCTGTCACAATTATTCAGTTCTGCTGTTGTAGCCTGAAAGCAGGCATACACAATATGTAAATGAATGGCTGTGGCTGTGTTTCTATAAAACTTGCAAAAACAGGCTGACAACCAGATCCAGCCCACTGGCCATACTACACGAACTGCACTACAGGACATTATTGTGCACCTCAGCTCAGTGCTCCACCCATCATGAACTAGGGAGAGCAAAAATAACCTTCCCAGTACACCCAAAGTAGTTTTTAGTGCTTCTCCAGAATGGCTTGAAATGACCCTTAAAAAGGTGACCTTTATGAGCAGGTAGTCCTCTTTGCTATCACATGCAAAGAGACTGCCTGGGAATAAAACAAACACAGATGATATATGAGCCAATCCCAGCATTCTGAACCCTAATCAAATCATGAACATCTCAGGTATGTGCTTCACCTACCTGAGGTTTCTGTTACTGGCAATCCAAAATCCTAAACCATCAGCTAAGTGAATTTTCACTAATCTGGGGTTTACCACTTAGGGCCGGGGTCCCCAATCTACCAGTCCATGGCCTGTTAGGAACCGGCCTGCACAGCACAAGGTGAGTAGTGGGTGAGCAAGTGAAGCTTCATCTGTATTTACAGCCGCTCCCCATTGCTCTCATGACCACCTGAGCTCCACCTCCTGTCAGATCAGCAGCGGCATTAGATTCTCACAGGAGCTGGAACCCTACTGTGAACTGCACATGTGAAGGATCTACGTTTCGTGCTCCTTATGAGAATCTGATGCCTGATGATCTGAGGTGGAGCTGAGGCAGGGATGCTGGGGAGTGGCTGCAAATACAGATTGTCATTAGCAGAGAGGTTTGACTGCACAGAGACCATAATAAATCAATTGCTTGCAGACTCACATCAAAACCCTATCAGTGAGGGGCAAGTGAAAACAAGCTCAGGGCTCCCACTGATTCTGCATTATGGTGAGTTGTATAATTATTTCATTATATATTACAATGTAATAATAATAAAGTGCACAATAAATGCAATGTGCTTAAATCATCCCGAAACCACCACCCATCCCCCTGGTCCGTGGAAAAATTGTCTTCCACGAAACCAGTCCCTGATGCCAAAAAGGTTGGGGACTGCTGACTTAGGGCACCATAATATCTGTTTTAATTAGACTACCTTTAATACAAATTCCTCACACATTTGTTATACACTTCTCTGAGCCTAGGTAGAGATTAAATAACAAATATGTTCATTAAAGTACAATCAGCCTTGTGAACATGTAAGAGAATACCACCTGACATCTGAGTAGAATGTTTAAGTGTATAATACATTTTTATTATAAAATTGTTCCTTACTACAACTGTGTGAGGTAGCCAGGGAAGTTATTATTGCCCCCATTTTATAGATGTAAATAGAGATAATGTAATTGTGTAACTCTTTCGAGGTCTCCCATAGCTAACAGTAAGACTAGAACTCAAGAATCTTTGTCTAGTGCTCTCTTAAACACACTTCCTTTTTCTGGACTCTGTGAAATGAAGCACTTCTGCGTGAGCATTTTCATTGTTTCCTTCCCTCCTGTCAGGTGGCCACAGCTCTGACTCTTTCTCTGCTTCCACCATCTCTCCTCCACTTTTTTTTTTTTTTTTTTAACTAACTTTCATGCTAACTTTCTCACCATCGAGGTTATGCCAATAATTTATTATTTCCTAGATGAGGGCAATTTTCCTCTGGAAAATCAGATAATCAAGCATGTTGAGGATTGCATATCAAAAGGGTCAAATCCACATTTAGTGACAACTCAAGACAATATGAGACGGTTTTTGGTTTTTTTTTTAATTTTTTTTTTTTAGCCTTTAAAAAAGTTTATTTTATATTGGAGTATAGTTGATTAACAATGTTGTTAGTTTCAGGTGTACGGCAAAGTGATTCAGTTATATATATACATGTATCTATTCTTTTTCAAATTCTTATCCCATTTAGGTTATTATAGAATATTGAGCAGAGTTCCCTGTGCTATACAGTAGGTCCTTGTTGGATATCTATTTTAAATACAGCAGCGTGTACTTGTCAACCCTAAACTCCCAATCCATCCCCTTCCCACCCAGCAGTCCTCCTGGAAACTGTAAGTTCATTCCCTAAGCCTGTGAGTCTGTTTTGTAAATAAATTCATTTGTATCATTTCTTTTCAGATTCTGCACATAAGCAATATCATATATTTGTTTCTCTGTCTGACTTACTTCACTTAGTATGATAATTTCCAGGTCCATCCATGTTGCTGCAAATGGCATTATTTCATTCTTTTTAATGGCTGAGTAATATTCCATTGTATATATGTACCACATCTTCTATACTCATTCTTCTGTCAATGGACTTTTAGGTTGTTTCCATGTCTTGGCTATTGTAAACAGTGCTTCAATGAACATTGGGACACATGTATCCTTTCAAGCCATGGTTTTCTCCAGTTATATGCCCAGGACTGGGATTGCTGGATCATATAGTATCTCTATTTTTAGTTTTTTAAGGAATGTCCATACTGTTCTCCATAGTTGCTGTACCAAGTTATATTCCTACCAACAGTGTAAGAGGGTTCCCTTTTCTCCACACCTTAACCAGCATTTATTGTTTGTAGACCTTTTGTTGATGGTCATTCTGACTCTTGTGAGGTGATATCTCATTGTAGCTTTGATTTGCATTTCTCTAATACTTAGTAATGTCGAGCATCTTTCCATGTGCCTCTTGGCCATCTGTATGTCTACTTTGGAGAAATGTCTAGTTAGGTCTTCTGCCCATTTTTTGATTTTTTTTTAATTGAGCCACATGAGCTGTTTGTAAATTTTGGAGATGAATCACTTGGCGGTTGCATCATTTGCAAATATTGTCTCCCATTCTGTGGGTTATTTTTTCATTTTGTTTAGGTTTCCATTGCTGTGCAAAAGATTTTGAGTTTAATTAGGTCCCTTTGTTTTTTTTTTTTATTTCCATTACTGTAGGAGACGGCTTTAGAAAGATATTGCTATGATCTGCATCAAAGTGTGTTCTGGCTATGTGTTCCTCTAAGAGTTTCATAGTATCTCTTACATTTAGGTATTTAATCCATTTTGAGTTTATTTTTGTGTATGGTGTAAAGAATGTTCTAATTTCATATTTTTACATGTACCTGTACAATTTTCCCAGTAACATATGTTGAAAAGACTGTCTTTCCTTCATTGTATAGCCTTGCCTCTTATTTGTTGTAGATTAATTGACTATAGGTGCATGGGTTTATTTATGGGCTTTCTATCCTGTTCCATTGATCTATATTTCTGTTTTTGTGCCAATACCATACTGGTTTGATAACTGTAGCTATGTAGTATAGTTTTAAATCAGGGATCCTGATAACTCCAGCTCTGTTTTTCTTTCTCAAGGTTGATTTGGCTATTAGG
>NW_006771640.1:0-89331 GCF_000442215.2 Lipotes vexillifer
TTTTATTGCACTTTGCAGATATTGCAGTCTTTACAAATTCAAAGTTTGTGGCAACCCTGCATTATCAGATGATGATAAGCATTTTTTAGCAATACAGTATTTTTTTTTTTGCGGTACGCGGGCCTCTCACTGCTGTGGCCTCTCCCGTTGCGGAGCACAGGGTCCGGACACGCAGGCTCAGCAGCCATGGCTCACGGGCCCAGGTGCTCCGCGGCATGTGGGATCCTCCCAGACCGGGGCACGAACCCGCGTCCCCTGCATCGGCAGGCGGACTCTCAATCACTGCACCACCAAGGAAGCCCCAGCAATACAGTATTTTTAAATTAAGGTATGTAGACTATTTTTTTAGACATAATACTATTACACATTTAATAGACTACAGTATAGTATAGACATAACTTTTATATGCACTGAAAAAATAACAAAAAAAAAATTCATGACACTTCATCGCAGTGGTCTGGAACTGAAGTGCACTATCTCTGTGGTATGCCTGTACAGGCTTTTTACCAAGTTTTCAACTCTGGGAAAATTTCTAGCCTCATCTTTCTGGAGACTTAAGCAACTTTCAAACTTTATCCATTTAGAAAATCTTCACCACAATTTTCTAAAGGCACAACCTTACCTACTCTGAGATTAGAACACAGAGAGGCCTTTTAACCCATTGCTTGTGCGTGGTCACTAGCATTCAGATGAAGCCTCCAGGGCAGTAGAATAGGTTTGCCAAATGCATAACAAATTTTTCTAGGCTATAAAAGCTTGAGGAAGACCAACTTCGTCTAAACAGAGAATCACTTCTCACTCAAACCTAGTTTACCTGCTTACCTCCCATGATGTACTGGCAAGTGTTTGCGATGGATTCCATGACTTCCTTCCACAAAAGCATTGGGCGGCTTATGGTACACTGAGGCCAAAGAACCAATGTGGCAGATGAGCTCATCCAACAGAGTTAGCTCAATAAGATCTGTCTCCTCAGAGATCAGTGGCTTCTCAGACAAGACTACTTCTTTGGCTGTGACAGGATCAGTTGAGAGAAGGCGCCAATAAATATAGCCCCGATCTCGAAGGTCAGGATTATCAGAATCCTAATGAAAAGGCAACGGCAAGAAGGTTTAAATGTAACCTTTCTCCATACAGAAAGCCAAACTGCTGGATTTATTATCAAGGCAATGCTGAAGTGATTTACTCAGAGTTGGCCGTTAAGAAGATATTTAGACTCAATATATTGTTAATAGAGTCATAATTCTGTAATCTCTAATGTTTCCAAGAATTTAAATATAAATTGAAGTGGGTTAGTTCTAAGACTCAAATTCAAAACGAAGTTGGGAAAAGGAAAATAAAGTTTAAGCCAGTAAAAATCAACTGCTTACGATGGCCTCAGGACATAAAAATAATGTTTTTAACTGCTTTAATATTAGCAGGATTATTCATGAAACACATCTTACATATATTTCACCCATACCTTCTTTCTTCATTCAAATATTTATTAAGTATCTCCTATGGAGACACTGGCTAGGCCCTGGAAATAAAGAGACAACAACACAGTGCCTGACTTCAATGAGCTCAAAGAATATTAATTATTACAATATAGTATGAGAGGTACTATTACCTAAATAATTAAAAAAAAAACTGTTAAAGAGAGCACATAACTAAGTGCTTCTAAAAGGGGTGACACTTGAATTTAGTGGTCTCGTTTCTTTTTTTTGTGGCTGTTTAAAAATAATTTTATACATGGTCATGGCTAAGAAAAATTTATTATCAATGACACACCACAATTTAGAAATGTATAATATAAAAATAAGTCTCCCCCTATCATCCAACCCTACCCCACCTTAACTCCCCATCCCCAAAATAGCCATATTAACAGTGCACTATATATCTTACCAGAGAGCTCCCACACATATATATTTATTTTATACAAAACCAGTTTCATAGTATATATACTGCTCCTCAAGCTGCTTTCCATATTGGCACATACAGCTGCCATTTTCCACTGTATATGCAGCACTGCATCATTATTTACTAGTGTTCTACTGATGAACATTTAGGCTGTTGCCTCCTTCTCCCTCCTTCCTACTATTTATTTTTGCAATCATTACAAAGTGGCAATAAATATCCTGGTATCCACCTCTCAGAATGTCTATATAGTGGCATTCATTTATGCATGAATTGTTCCAGTGGTATCATGTTATTAAAGGCAACAATCAGTCCCATTTCAATTTCTGTATTTAAAACACATACAAAACTATTTTCTTTAAACTAGGCCAGGGTTTTTCCCATGAGTTTCTACATAAGCAGATGAACTGGTTTATAATTTAGCCATTTAAGGCACGTATCATTCAGCTCAATACCAGAAGTGACCCTGATGGTTTTATATAGATTTTCTTAATCATGTATTATTTAATTTGCACTCAAAATGGAGTGCTGGTTAAGAACAAAAAAGCATAAAGAACACTGAGATACAAGTTAATACAGTATAAAAATGGTAAATTTTACCTCAAGATAATCTTTATCACATTCATAGGTTGCATTATTCTAATAGAAATGCACATATACATGTATTATTCATATTAAAATGTTTGTAGTATTTGAAATGCCAGGGTTAAAAATGGGAAACAGTGATACTATCCAATTTAAATGAGTTTGTTTTGTTGCTTGTTGGGAGGGGGGCTAATTTGCTCCTGAGGAAGTATTTATAAATAGCAGCCTGAAACCTCCTCACTTAGATTTTCATTTGGAAACAAGGCGTGAATATTATGAAACATAAACGAGTTTTTAAAACAGCAGAATACAAGTTTCTCCAAGTATCACATTAGGAAAGCAATCCCCTGCCCAGCTTTTATTGATATTTAAATTAAAAGTTAAATTTCAATCTGTATATTCAGTCCCCAAAGCATGTCATTTAAAATTTGTAGACTATGCTTTTTATTACAGAATGAACACTACACATCACTTAACTGGGAAAACTTAATTTGCCTTTATATAGTAGTAAAGTTGTTAAACATATTAAAATAAACTACATAATACAGCTTCATAATATACTTATCAAAATAATTTTTTTTTCTACTTCAAACTATTTCTCTCATATAGCTGGTACATATTTAACCAAATGGCCAAAAAAAAAAAAAAATTCCTGTGGGGACTCACAAAATATATACTTCTGTGAAAATAGCTTGAGTCCCCCCACAAATTCAAAACACTGCAAAAGGACAAACTTTTGGAGATAGAATCACTGGATCAAAGGGTATACGTACTGTAAATCTTAACAGAAAAATTTAGTCCTATGAGAAATGAGAAAATGGGTGCAAATTTTACAGGACTAGAAGTGAAGAGTGGGCAAGGATCTCCACTGTGCAAACTCAGTTATCCTGAGGGGTGATCTGTTAGGACTACTATCAGCTGGCCTTCACTGCCTCACTAATTCACATGGAGACCACGATAAATCAGGCCCAGTCAAGGCTAATGACAAGAAAATAGAAATTTTTATGATTTTAAGGTGCCATTATGTGTTTGGTGACTCAGAAAATTTGGTTTCGGATCTACTGTACTGCTAGTCTGATAGGCCCCCGTAAGGATCTCAAGAAAATAGTGTATTTCCCAAAATTTGAGAGCTTCCAAAACAATTCGTACCAGGCAAGCTCTGAAACAGTAATTCTTAAACTATAATGTGCATCAACATTTTAACACACCAGGAAAGCCACTGAAAGTGCAGATTCCAGACTTTCTGATTCATTACGTCAGAAGTGGGGCCCAGGAACTTTTATTTTTAACAAGCAGCACAAGTGATTTTGATGATGATGGTCTCTAGTTCACAGATGGAAAAACTAAGGTGAAGACTTTCTTCATTTCTGTGCATGGGCTTTCTCTAGCTGTGGCAAGTGGGGGTCACTCCTCATCGCGGAGCACAGGTGATTTTGATGATGACCGTCTCTAGTTCACAGATGGAAAAACTAAGGTGAAGACTTCTTTTCCATGTACTAAAAATAGTAATTACTAAAGTTTGGACACTTCTTTGAGTATTCTTTACTAATTCCTCTAAAACTATCAAAGCGAAAAGACAAATCTTTGAAATAAAGCCATGGATTCAAGGGTTGGTTTTCTTTTCCCCTAATTATATCTATATCTATAACTATATCTATATATATAGATATATCTATAGATATATACATATATATATATTTTTTTCCTAACCTGTTGATCTCTGTCATTTAACTGGGGTGCTTAGACACATTTAATGTACTTATTGAGATGGTTAGGTTTGGAACTGTTGTCATTTCTTTTTTATTTGTCTTATCTGTTCTCTGCTCCCCTTTTATTCTTTTTTCTTTATTGTTGTTGTTTTTATAAATTTATTTATTTTTTGGTGCATTGAGTCTTCGTTGTTCGGTCTTCATTGTTGCACGTGGGCTTTCTCTAGTTGCCGCAAGCAGGGGCTACTCTTCGTTGCAGTGCGTGGGCTTCTCATTGCGGTGGCTTCTCCCGCTGCAGAGCTTGGGCTCTAGGCGCATGGGCTTCAGTAGTTGTGGCACGTGGGCTCAGTAGTTGTGGCACGTGGGCTCAGTAGTTGTGGCACGTGGGCTCAGTAGTTGTGGCCCGCAGGCTCCAGAGCACAGGCTCAGCAGTTGTGGTGCATGGGCTTCGTTGCTCCACGGCATATGGGATCCTCCCGGACCAGGGCTCGAACCCATGTGCCCTGCATTGGCAGGCGGGCTCTCAACCACTGCACCACCAGGGAAGTCCCATAATATTTCTAATCATACCACCATTTTATTTAAAATTAGAAGCACAAAGATTTCACATATACTTCACTGAATTCTCAGCATAGATAAACAATAGGATTAAGTCTACTATAAAGACAGAACAGTAGTATGACAGAGAAATTTGCCCAGTCACAGGGAATGTAGCAGAAACAGAACCCCACCACCCAATTCAAATTAACATAACTCAGCAGATCATGCTGCCCTCAACTTAGAAATTTATGGCTGGTAACATAAATATTAAATTAGGTTCTTATTTCATGAACTTGAGAAAAAAATTCCAGAGGAAAATTCCAGTGGAAAAGACTTACATAAATGTGCTTATTCTATTATGCTAATGCCTCAGATTTCATTAACTGGACAGAAAAGGCAAGTCTAGAGAAACTGTTTATTAATTATTTATAGCCAAAGATGAAATAATCATCCACAATAATCTTAAAACCTCTAAGTTCACTTATTTATACTGGCTTATGCACAACAATGCTTCAGGCAGGGAAGAGAGGAAATGCGTATTCTCAAAAGTCATTCTTAACTTTCAGACTTGAGAAGCAGCATTAACAGAGTAGAAAAGGGCAAAGACTCTGGAGCCAGGATACTTGGGTTTGAGTCCTAGTTCCATCCCATACTAACTGGGCCGGCCTCTCTATGTCTCAGTTTCCTCACCTATAAAATGGGAAGAGTAACAGTATTAACCCTTACTGAAAGCCTGGCACATAGTAAGCACTATACAGATGACTGTGGTTACTAAGATTCTCTACTAGTCCTTGTACAGAAAATCTAGAATTAGGAACATCTGATGGTTTATTTATACCCTGCCCTGTTCTAGAAAAGGATTTAACAAAGCTTATAAAAACACATCTAAGGCTAGAGAACATAAATTAGAAGCAAAGGCAGAAAAATGCAAGCCACGATGACCCACACATTTTCTACGGGAGATCCTTAAATCTGATTCTAAGGTTTCAAACATCTGATACGAAAAACAAGTCTAGTCAGATAAGCCATTCAGAGGGGCAGTTAATTACACACTAATGCATAAGAGAATCCAAAACTGGTTAGGAATTTTTTTTATGGGGTTTCATAGAGAAAAAAATATATAATGGAATAAATACTTTGATAACAGATCTAAAGAGGATAGTTTCTCATGACAACCCTTACTATAGGATGATGATATTAGTGTAATTCAGTAAAAACAATTCTAATAAGGGTCAAATACAATGCAGTCTAGATCCCCAGCTCTCTACTAATCTGGCTTGATTCAGTGGTAAATTTCAACATCTATAAGAACATAGGGAATCCTCCCTAAACCACTTTATCTAGGCAAATACTGTAATAAGAGTGTTTGAACTCTGACAAGAACCTAAAACACAGCTCTCCTATGCTGCCTGTTAAATACAGATACAGAGGCCTTAAGAGACAATGGAGATGAAGGCAGGGTTCAGAACTTCTGAATACAATAGACTCTACCAAAGACACTCACTTGATTATGAGGCTAGCCTTATCTATTCAGAAGTGAGTAGACAGGACTTCCCTGGTCACACAGTGGTTAAGAATCTGCCTGCCAATGCAGGGGACACAGGTTCAAGCCCTGGTCTGGGAAAATCCCACGTGCCACGGAGCAACTAAGCTCGTGTGCCACAACTACTGAAGCCCACGTGCCACAACTGCTGGAGCCCGTGCTCTGCAACGAGAAGCCACTGCAATGAGAAGCCTGCGCACCACAACGAAGAGTAGCGCCTACTCGCTGCAACTAGAAAAAGCCCGTATGCAGCCAAAAGTAAATAAATAAATAAATAAATCAAAAAAGTGAGCAGAGAAGGAGCAAAGCCAAAATTCTTTTTAGAAAACTGTTCTAACTCCATCTTAACAGAGATACAAATGGGTAATAAAGGGTCTAGACTAGGAAATCTAGAATGCTCAATATAGATAATATTAATTGCTTTGCTTCAGGCAAAAGGAAGTTTTAGAAAAAACACTTCAAAGAGCTCTAACAAATAAATTTTAAAAGATGTAAAATTAATAATAGGAAAGGTGTATCTATTTTCCAATGTGGATGAATGTCAAGTGGCCTTTCAGCAGTTAAGATGATTTTGACTATTCCACATATACATAAACACAGAATCTTCAATTTGGCTGAGGCATGAATCTGTCACACAATGTAAGCTGAGACAGTCTCTTAACTGCTGAGTGATTCTAGGTCACCACCCAGCACTCCCATCTCTACATTTTCTCTTTCCTTATTTTCTACTTCTTGTGGTAACTTTCATGGAGAGCCAAATATTGCTGATGCTTTGAAATGTGGCCATCAGGGGAGAGTTAAAACTTGAGATACTTTAATAAACAGAAATCCCATGATTCTTGAAGAAAATGAGATTTCTGAGAAAGCTAAGAGACTGTATAAATAGGTATTTATCTGTGTTCAGGGAGTTTTCTGAAGTGTTAGTACATAGGCCTCATTAAAGTCAAGTTTACTATATTACCATCTAGAATAAACACAAGACTTCTTTGAATCTGGTTAATCTATACAGAGCTCTTTCTTTCATACAAAGGAGAGAGGCTCCAGGGCCTGTAGCAAAAGACAGAAATGAGCTTCAAGGCCCTAAGATGAAGTCAAATACATGGCTAATTTAATGGCAATCACCCTGCAGAGTCTGTAATAAGCACTACATGATTAAGGGGCAATTTCTATTCAAAATGTCCCCCTGTAGATGACCTATTAAACACTAACGTGAAAATGAACGTCTAACCTAAACTACTTTGATTCAGAAGATGACCAACTTCTGCTCTTAGTGCCAAGACATGCCTCATCAGTGAGGGACACCCTCCCAGTCCACTTTTCATGGACAGATGGTGAGCCATGGCCTGCCCTTGACTCCACATACTCATATGGATGCTTCTTCCCACTAACCATAATGGGGTCAAGTGAAGGTTTAGAGACTTGGGGAAATAGCACATTCAAAAGCTCATTCATAATTTGTTGGAGAAATGGAGAAAACTGAGAGGTACAAGGGGTGGAGTGGGACACCTCTATTTTCTGTGAAGTGAATTTTCTGACATCCTTAACCTCAACTACTGTTGGTCAACTGCTCCTTAAAAGATAATCAAGCGATAATTCTCAGTAATGTTTACGTGCATCAGTAATCAGACAAGACAATTATCTTAATTTTTAGTTGAGGTCTTCTTCACATTTGAGTTCATTGACTGTAAAACATCTGTACTTGAATCAAGTGTCAGAAAGTAGCCTTTGACTCTAGCAGTTTTCTTGGCTGTATTTTTTTCAGAGTTGTATAGCACATTCTATAAACAACTTATTTAATAATGTTGTCTGCTTTATAGTATTCCATTAAGTATTCAAATGCCTTATCTGCCCGTCGAACTTCTTTTCCTTAAAATGGATTCCTGGCATTTCTAAAATTAAATACTGTCAGAGGAAAGAAGAACTTTGCATTTATCATGTACCAAATGATGCGCTTTGACCACTTAACAGATGATGTATTGGCAACTATTCAAGGTTCACATTTGTGGTCTCAGTTTGGAACTGGGTTTCAAGAAGTGTACTAAGTGCACACCCCAACCGTAGTAATTAATTACAGGATTTACCATATTTAGTCCTCCAATTGTGCTCATTATTGATATGAAATAAAGCTCCCCAGAGCAAAAAAAAAAAAAAAAGGAAAGATGACAGCTCAGAACTAGGTTAAAGAACTATAAAAGAGTTCAAATGCTGTTAATATACAGCTATAAAGAGATGAAAGAGGAAAATGGTAAATTGAATATGTGAATCAGATTCCATGTGTAAACACACATCATAACTCTTGACAGCCTGCTAAAGCCAGCCTGTTCTCAAATCTAATTAAGAACATTACTGGATCATGATGGACTGATCATTATACTAGTTACATCAGAAAAAGTAATTACTTTGATTTCTGTGTATCCAGCTGGTTGCCACATTCCTGAAATCAGAACCCTCCCTAAAAGGACCAAAAATACTAAATAATTAAGGAAGCAGCATTAGCACTTTAAAATTACTTAAAGAGGGCTTCCCTGGCGGAGCAGTGGTTGCGAGTCCACCTGCCGATGCAGGGGACACGGGTTCGTGCCCCGGTCCGGGAAGATCCCACATGCCGCGGAGCGGCTGGGCCCGTGAGCCATGGCCGCTGAGCCTGCGCGTCGGAGCCTGTGCTCCGGGGAGCCACAACAGTGGGAGGGGCCACAACAGTGAGAGGCCCGCGTACCCCCCCCCCAAAAAAAAAATTACTTAAAGAGAAAGGCAACTTATCTAGAAGGTAGAACAGCACACGAGATATTTGTCAAAGCATTTACCGTCTCTACAGGGTACTTTCATTTGAAAGCTGAAATTAAGTCCCCCAGAAGGAGATACTGTGAGACTCAATGTCATTTTCACAGTCATGTCCTTCATTAACACTAAAGAGTCTAAGTTCAATTTTCATGAATTATCATTAAAACTGAAGTCAGTTGATTCATTTAGAAGCCATACAACCAGTTCTAATTCAGCAGAATATGTAAAAGAGGCACTGTTTTTATTTGTTTAACAGAATCTAAAGACTGCACTCCTTCCGTTTAAAATCTCTGCAAATGAACCTTCTTGGAAGAAGTTTCACAATTTCCTAGAAT
Organism: Lipotes vexillifer; assembly: GCF_000442215.2. Lineage (NCBI taxonomy): Eukaryota > Metazoa > Chordata > Mammalia > Artiodactyla > Lipotidae > Lipotes > Lipotes vexillifer. The sequence continues at coordinate 9,387 of NW_006771640.1, forward strand.
TTAAAACAAGACAAATCAACTCCATGCTTTTTTCAGACTTCTTACCTGTGTTGCCAAACTCAAGACCTGCTGTACCAGCTCCTGCGTTTCTGATGGTTTCTTGAGAAACAGCTTCACTATGGCAGTAAGCAGAGTGAGCTGTACCTAAGCAAATGTAATTTAATAGGTAAAGTGAAAGGCATTTGCATTATTCCACACCATGAATTCCAAAGTGATATTTTCCCAAATATGACTTACTATGAGGTCTTTCTGATTTTGATTAAGAAACAAAGGTTAAAACTCAGCCAATATCCACAATAGCAGTCAAAGGTTTTCTTAACCTATAAAGAGATGAAAGAGGAAAATGGTAAACTGAATATCTGAATCAGATTCCATGTGTAAACACACATCATAACTCTTGACATCCTGCTAAAGCCAGCCTGTTCTCAAATTCAATTAAGAACAATACTGGATCAAGATGGACTGATCATTATACTAGTTACGTCAGAGAAAGTAATTACTTTGATTTCTGTGTATCCAGCTGGTTGCCACATTCCTGAAATCACTAGCCTCCTATCTCCAAATTGCATTTTTTGGCATCAAAAACTGCTGGTTCATACTGACGGCAATAAAACTGGTTCCTGACCAAATTCTTTATTATTTACTTCCACCAAAAGCTACAACTTCCAGGGAATCAGGGAATCATTTATCATACTGAGGCAAGAGCCAAGACAGTAGAATTATGCCAGACCACAACCAATTAAGAGTGGCATGCTAGGGCTTCCCTGGTGGCGCAGTGGTTAAGAATCCCCCTGCCAATGCAGGGGACACAGGTTTGAGCCCTGGTCCAGGAAGATCCCACGTGCCGCAGAGCAACTAAGCCCATGCGCCACAACTACTGAAGCCTGCGCACCTAGAGTCTCTGCTCCCCAACAAGAGAAGCCACCACAATGGGAAGCCCTCACACCGCAATGAAGAGTGGCCCCCGCTCACGGCAACTAGAGAAAGCCCGCGCACAGCAACGGAAGACCCAATGCAGCCAAAAATAAATAAATAAATAAATGAAACAAATCTATTAAAAACAAAAAAAAGAATAAAATTTTAAAAAAAGAGTCACCTGCCGAACCATGAAACTACTGGCTGGTATATGTTCCTTGTAGGACCTATTAAAATTACTATGATAGATTACACACATGAACTTCAATCTGCAGTGAGTACAAATGCCGGGGAAAAAGCTTTAATAATTTATCTGCTTCTCTGGGCCTTTGACTCGAAGGTCTCTCAGTTTTGGTAGAAGACAGACAGAAGATGGGAAGGAGTCTGACCATCCACAAAGAATCTTTTCAAACTGCACATGCCAGCCTTCACCCCAGACAAAAACCCCAGCTGCAACTGAGCCAAAACCATTACTAACAGCAATGGGTAATCATCTTTAGGTGACAGAAAATTAAAAAGTAATAACTACTGCTCTAAGTCAGTAGTTGTCAAAGTGTGGTTCTGGACCAGCAGCAGCAATAGCATCACCATCCTCAACCTTGTAAGAAATGAACATGCTTAGGCCCATCTCAGACCTACTGACTCAGAAACTCGAGGGGTGGGGCCCAGCAACCTGTCCTTTAACACAGGTTAAACACCAGTGCTTAGGTGCTTCTATGGCTCATTAAAGTTTGAGAACCACTGTCTAAATTAGGCAGGCTTGTTCCAACAGAAGTTAGCGCAACTGAAAAAGGTCACCCCTTTTGGGGAGAAAAATGAACATACTATATGTGTATATAAATTCACACACATGAAACTGCCTAACCTTTATCTTTCCTGAAATTGTCCCCAAAACATCTAATACATAAGATATAGATGGGAACTTACCTGGGTGCTTTCATCATGAAAACCTTCCAGGAAGCTCTCTAGTAACTCATCTGCATTGTCAATTCTTTCAGCATATTCTCCCACAATCCAAATCATAGCTGCTCGAGCGTCTGGCTCATCCAGTGAGTCTAAGTTCTCACACAAAGTGGCAATGATACTTTCATATCTGATATAACAAAACGGACTATGGTTACTGAAGGCAAAACTGAGAAGTATATTTAACAATGAAGCCTAAAAAGCAAAAAACCATGGACAAGGTACCCTAAACCACCACCAAACTACAAAGACTTTTAGCCAAGAGAATGTACAGGCTTTAAAGCCAGAAAATTATAAATGTCTTCAGTTTTCCTTCAATTATGTTTTAATAACTAGACCATAAATCTTTGTAAAAACTTATCAGATATTCTTTTCACAAGGAAAAACTAACCTATGGTTTAAGATAATACCACTACCTTACATTTCTCACAGTCTTTCTCATAACTAGATCAGAGAATTTTCCTATTACTTCATTTTACCTTCATCGTAGAGGAACAGAAATTCCACTTTACTATTAGGAAAATGGAGTCAGACAACAATAGCAGCCAGAAACAGTAATTTTGTCTCTTATCCACCTATCTCTGCTTTCTATAGAGATCTGTATGTTCCTTCCTCCCAAGGCACCCACACTAATGACCTGTTTTTCTAAAGAAATAAGCAATTCAAGTATTTATTTTTACAGGTCTATAGCTCTCATTCTTTACCATGTTAAATCCATCTCCTTGGCTAATGTGTTTTGTTTTTTTTTTGTGGTACACGGGCCTCTCCCGTTGCGGAGCACAGGCTCCGGACGCGCAGGCTCAGCGGCCATGGCTCACGGGCCCAGCCACTCCGCGGCATGTGGGATCCTCCCGGACCGGGGCACAACCCGTGTCCCCTGCATCGGCAGGCGGACTCTCAACCACTGCACCACCAGGGAAGCCTGGCTAATGCAGTTTTAAACATCTGAATGAAATTGTATAATAAATGAGATATGGACAACTGAATAATACACTTAATTGTTTGCCCTATTTCCACTGATTAAGCCAGGTTCTCGATAATGCTTTCTTAAAATTAAACTATCATAATCCCTCAGTAATACAAACCAGAAATGGACATATTTCTTTACCAAGCATATTAAGATATATCACCTCCCCACTTAATCAAGAGGTTTAGAAACCCAACCCTCCTCTTTCCTGGGAGAGTGGTAAAAGTATATGATCCTTTTTCCAAAAATACCATTTCTAGAAAAAAAAAAAAATATATATATATATATATAGTATATATAATGCTTAATAAGCCACTATCTTATTAAAATATTTCTTCTAATTCTGAGTCCACCACTAAGCTAACTAACTGTAAGTCACTTCATTTCACATTATCTTTAATGATAATCAGAAGCCTTAGCACAGTTCATCTCTATGATTATAAGGTAAAATGATATTTAGGATGCTTATAAGATCTGCTCTTATTTCACTCTTTCAGATTCCTTAATTGTTTGCCTTCAAAAGCAAATATGAAAAAGTATTTTTGTTTCATAACTAAGAGGCCTCAATGTGAAAATTTTTGTGGAGTGAAAATGTAGATTTTGTATATCTTAATGGAAGCAGCTACAATACTTCAGAAAAGGCCTGAAACTCTGACATGTTCTATAATTTTCTACAAGTGCTAGGTAACATACTAAGTGAACAGTGAAGCTGTCACCTCCCTGGCTTTTACAATAAGGTGACCATATAATTTATTATTCAAACTGAGACGTTTCTGAGAGTGAAAAGCGGCACAATTATTAATTATGCCTGGTAAGAGGCATAAAATGGATTATGCCCAGACAACGTGGAATATATGGGTATCCTTATTTAATAGTGACTTCATCACCAAAGAATCTAACTTTAACGTATGCCAATTGACAATGCATATTCAGACAGAGCTTCAATTCTTCTAAAAGTGATAAAGCAGAGTGAAAAATCAGATTTGAATCCTTGTGCTAACCAACTTATATGTTTCTGATTTTTAATAAAGTATTCAATTATGACCAGTTACTTTACAAAGACTAATTCTTACCTAGCCAACCTTAAAGTGCCTTACTTAAACATTTCCTAAATGATCTGAGGAAGAGGGGCAGAAGTATCTGGACGTACTTGTTGGGGTATTTGCGGAAGATATCCCTGATGACAACAATCGCCTCTTGGACCACATAATTTACTTTGGTTTGGATGAGATCAAGCAATGTGCTTACACAGCGCTCTGCAGATTGCTGCAAAGAGGAACATAATGAGAAGTCAGATGATCTATCCAATAACACAACCTCAACATAAAAAATATTTTTTTGGAACATTCAGGTGTATCAACTAAACTAGACTAAAAGATGAGGCACTTAATTTGACCACACTATACTAGAGGCTGGGATATCTGATGGAGATATACAGAAGTTCTAGATATACTCCAAATTTTACTCATTACAAGAAACAGTTCAAGTGAAAAAAATCATCTTGGATAGCCAGGATGACAGAAATGAGAAGAAAGCATAAGTCAAGGTAGAAGGAAAGAATGAGAATGAAAGAATAAGCCAAGGTAAGAGGTCTTTATCTGCAGTTCATGAATGAGCACAGACAGAAGGCATCTTTAAACCTCTTGAAATGAAACTGCCAAATTTCATTTGTGCACACAAGCATATTTTCCTGGGAGAAGGTTTACAGTTTTCATTATATTTTCAAAGTTATCTGTGACTCAAAAAACTCTAAGAAAAATCTGCCATCTTCTGGGCTATATAACTGCAAGTCTATGGCCTTAGATAAACTGCAATTTTCCACAACCTATGGTTCATCTATAAAATAGAATTTAATCTATTAGTCTTTTATTAATGAAGGGAATATGGAAGAATACAAGTGACAAAACTAATGTATTGAAACAATAAGTCATAGTTTTTAAAAGAAGGGTTCCAGAAGAGAGATCCTAAAAACCAAGGACTGATTTATCATATATTACAATGTATTATGATGGGTCATTCCATTATATGCCTCCTAATAAGATGAAATAGGAAATTCACAGCAGTATCTAAGAGGTATTCTTGCCAAAAACACTGAATATGAATATTACCAAGCCTCTAGATTTAGTTTTCTCAAGGGGATGAAGGAATGAGATAAACAACATCACTAAAATACTATCAGTCAAATCTAGACTCTGGAAAATTCTACAAGCCTAATGATCTAGTCCTTTCAATAAATGGCACCCAAATAAATAAGTAAAGACTTAAGAGACATATTAACCAAATGCAATGTATAGCTAGCTCTTGTTTAGATTTTGACTTGAACAAGGCAACTGAAAGAAGACATTCAGACACAATTAGGGAAAACTGAACATGGACTAGGTATTTAATGAGATTAAGAGTTACTGTCTGTTGAGTATGGTAACGATATCATGACAATTTTTTTTAGAGGACCTTATCTATTAGATATACACATTGGACTACTCTAATAAGATCATATCTGACATCTGCATTAAAATATAACAGTAACCCACTCCCTTGAAGGGGGAGGGAGAGGGAGAAGATCAAATGGGAACAGCAATGTGTTGACATTTGTTCAAGATGGATGGTGGGTATATGAGAGCTCATTAATCAGTTTTACCTTAGTGTATACCTAAAAATTCCTGTAATAAAATCTTTTAAAGGTACTATAATTTAAACCATTCCAAGCAATATAATGAAAACAAAATTGCATCTTGAGGTTATTTATATGAGGTCATATATATGATGATTCTGTTCTCTTTTATTATTGTAGTTTTCCCATTTTTGAATTCTATTTTATTCATTTTCAACTAGTTATTTCCTGTGCTCTTATTACAAGAGCAAAACAGTTGGGAAATTTTAAATATAAAAGTTATGATAAATTATAAAGCATGTAAGGGTTAAATTATCAAATTAGATAGTACAAATACTCAGCATAAGGCTTGATAGAAAGCTAACATTTACTGAACCCTTAGTTTCATTATTATAATAAAGATAAACAAAAGGCCATCTCCCATGATGCATCAATATTCAAAAACAATTAAGTCCAGGATAGTAATTTTCAAGCAAATTGTCATCTCACCTATATTGCTTTTGATTAAATTTTTAAAACACCATTAAAGCGGTATGGCAGAGGAACAAAAGTAAATATCCAATCACTGTATATACAAAGTAAGTCCAGAAACAGAGAAAGGCATACAGTCATATAAAATTTAGTATATGATAAAGGCAACATTTCATAACAGTAAGGAAAGGATGAATTGTTCTGGTGTTTGATCCCCACACTCTTATCTTTAACCAAACCAGTGCCATTAAAGTAGAAAATAAAAGTGAATTTTATATAACTTTGAAGTGAAGCACAGTTTTCTAGGTGGTCCACTAAAGATATCATTGGGAGAGGGACTTCCCTGGTGGCTCAGTGGTTAAGAATCCGCCTGCCAATGCAGGGGACACGAGTTCGAGCCCTGGTCCAGGAAGATCCCACATGCCACAGAGCAACTAAGCCCGTGACCACAACTACTGAGCCTGTGCTCTAGAGCCCGTGAGCCAAAACTACTGAGCCTGCATGCCACAACTACTGAAGCCCGAGCACCTAGAGCCTATGCTCCGCAACGAGAAGCCACCTCAAGGAGAAGCCCGTGCACCGCGACGAAGAGTAGCCCCCGCTCTCTGTAACTAGAGAAGGCCCACACACAGCAACGAAGACCCAATGCAGCCCAAAATAAATAAATAAATAAATTTATTAATTTTTGTAAAAAATATACCATTGAGAGAAAATGGATAGAACTCACTACATAAGGAAATGCGAACTCCTATGCGAACTCCTAAGTCAAATGACATCAAAAGGAAAATAATTGGGAAAATAACTATTAATGAAATGAAGGGGTATTGAATAAATTAATACCTTTAATTTAAAAAAACTTTAAAAAATCAATGTGGAAAAGATAACACATTGAAAAAAGATACACATGCCATGAAAAAGCAATTCCAAATGGCTAAGCGTAATGAAAAAAATGTCACCTCAACTAGAGATCAAAGATTTAGCTACAAGGATCCTCCTTATAACCATTATTTGGAAAAGAGCAGAAACAACTTTAAGGTCCATACAGGAAGGGAAAGGCTAAATAATTATGAAGCAATCACACAGTATGTCTACAAACCACTAAAAATGATGTAAAATATTATCAGTAACATGGGAAAATGTCCATGTATAATAAGCAAAAAAAGCAGACTACAAAACATAAGTAAATAGCATTTGTAGAATGATCTCGTTTTTGTAAAAAACACACCTGTTTATGGAGGACTATGTAAACAAAGACTTAAAATCATGTCCACATCATCTCTGGAAGGGTAGAACAGGGGTAGGAGAAAGCAGAGTGTTCTACTTTTAACTTGTCTTTTTTTATGATTTTATGTAGTAAATACATATGCTTTTTGTTTGCATAAGACATAAGTCAGTACCTTATCTTGAGCTACAAAAATAAGAAATGGTAAACACCAAAGAACAGAAGAGTGGGAAGTGAGAAATACCTTAACTTAGTGACTTAATCTCTCTCAAACAAAACCAAGCATATAAATAAATCTCGCAAACAAAATCATTTTATTTGTAAGAACAGGAGGGCAGGGGTTTATTTCCTCCTTAAAGAAACAGGTATACACTGTAATATATACAGCTTTAAATCTGTCAATCATACCTCAATAAAGCTGGAGGTGGGGTGGAGAGTAAAATCTATTAAAAAAAACAACCAAACAAAAAAGAATAGGCAAAAGTTACTGAAAAAATAGTACTATGAAATTACTTTTTCAGTGTTATTTATTGACTCAATGGCTTATGCTTAATCTTTAACCTAACCAACTTAATATGATAAAATTATACATTTTTTTCCACCTCAGGATACTTAAAGCAACAAGGAAACACCTGTACTTACAGCCATGATAAAAAACAACTCCAACTCTTAACACCCAAATTTTACAATAGGCCCTGTTATCTTAGCTAAGCACTAAACTAAAACTCTTTTTTTCTCATCTGTCATATCTTTGAAACCAACTACACATTAAAAAAGGGTCAGATGCCCTGAGAGAAAAGCAGCAGCTCAGTCTGGAAGCTACAGAGAAAGGCTATTACAATTCCCTCGCTGGTTCTTGCCCTTGTCCCATGGATAGGTTAGTTAAAAGCAGGCAATCACTGCCTCTCCTGCCCCAATAACTGTGTCTGGACTAGGCAACTCTTTCCAACTAATAACTTTCATGATTTAACCAGTTCTAAGAAAAGTTCTTAGGCAAATCCAGGTAACTGTAGATAAGAGAACACTACCTAAAAGGCAGGATTCTTGAAGGCTGATCTTAAGCTTCCCAAGGAAGTTCATTCCTCACACACTCATATTCCCACCAGGGCACCCTGAATCAAAGGAAGAAGTGAGAGCCACCAGAAGCTCATCTCTTCCAGAAGATGATGGATAACTTTTCCATTCAGTCACAACAGACGGTACTAACAGCCGCTAGGAATCTAGATGCTTTGAGAACACTTTCTAGTAATTCCAGGTAAAGAAAAATCTCTTTAACTTTGGAATGAGACTCTCTGCAAGAGCACTGTCAGAGAGGTTAGTAAGACAATGACATTCTGGCAGTGAAAAGCACAAAATGACTCTTCTGCTACCAAAATAGCTCTGAAAATTGTCTGCATTAATACCATAAGCAGGTGGCTATTCCACAATGAGAAAAGAAAAAGAAAAAAGTTAAGTAGTGGTGCTAAGTTAAGAAGTGTGGTAGTAAAAAAAAAGATGTAACACATCACGATCCAATAAACAGATTTTCCCATTTCTCAAATGGAGCAACAGAAGTATATATTAAGTATCTGAAGCAACTGAGCTGGCAGAACCAGAAGTAGAAACCAGGATTAATTAACTTCTTGCTATAACAACTAGTCTACTAAATGATTTATCAGTGGTAACTATATGAAGCAGCATTCAGTAAATAAAAACAAGGAAGGTCAATTAGGAATTTGGCTTTCAGAGACACTTCTCTGACACAGCATGTTTCCTTCTGTTCCTGTGAAGCACTGGTCATACTGTACAAATTATTTTAGTAACTATCCTTGTGAAATCATATGGTCCAATCTGACTCAAAGTAGAATTGTAGGAACTTCCCTGGTGGTGCTGTGCTTCAGAATCCGCCTGCCAATGCAGGGGACACGGGTTGGAGCCCTGGTCCAGGAAGATCCCACATACGGCGAAGCAAATAAGCCTGTGCACCGCAACTACTGAGCCTGTGCTCTAGAGTCCACAAGCCACAACTGAGGCCGCGTGCTGCAACTACTGAGGCTCGCGCGCCTAGAGCCCGTGCTCTGCCACAAGAGAAGCCACCGAAATGAGAAGCCCCTATGCACCTCAACGAAGAGTAGCCCCCACTCGCCACGACAAGAGAAAGCCCACGCGCAGCAATGAAGACCCAACACAGCCAATAAATAAATAAATAATTAAATAAAATGTCAAAAGAAAAAAAAAGTAGAATTGCACATAGTCAAGTAGTAAGAACAAATGTGGAGCTCTGAATCCACAATATCGTTGTGCACAGAAGCCATCATTAATTGCAACAAACTTCTGAATGAGGAAAAACAACAGAGGCTTGGTGACTCAGGAACCATTGAATTGTAAGTTGTAGCCCTTAATACCTACTGGAAGGCTGCAACCAAGCTAGAACCAATCTGCCCTCTAAGACCACAGAGAAGCTCTTCAAGAGGACTTCCAAGTAAAGATCAACTCCCTGCCCCAAAGCAGAAACCTGCTAGTCAACAGCCCTGCCTATGTGCACAGAAGTCCTGACAACTTTTCTGTCATCTCATTTTTAATATAAATAGGCAGCAATTTACTGTAAGTATGGTATACACTTCAATTAAAAAATCATATATAGACATGCAACCATCACCATAAAATATTCCAGATAATTAAATTCAAACTGCAGAAACAAAACCAAAAACTGTAACTCATATCACAAGAGATTTAAGAAACTATTGCAACCACAAAAAAAGGAATGCTATGAAAAAGTACCCATAACAAGAAACAGCAATGAAGGGAGGCTGTATGGAAAGACGGCTGTGCAGAAGACAAGAAAGCAACCACCCAGACTGGAGTAAGGACTGGAAGGACAGAGGACTGGAAGAGAGAAGGGTCTAGAACAAAAGAAAAGTTTTATTAATTTGATATTATGCTTGAAAAGCTGGAAGAAGATAGGAGTGCAATGAAGGCACAATGAAATTAAAAAAACAAACAAAAACAAAGGCCATTATAAACTACAGAAAAAACAAAAGCCTTTATAAGAAAGAAAACGCAATCATTTGATTGTATAGGCTCTACATATTTACAGGCATAATACGCACAGCAAGCTTTGCAAGACTCTAGTTGATAGAACAAGAAATAAAGGTATATTATCTCAATTTACAAAGATAATATAGGAACAAAAACCTCATGATATAACTATACAGGGGAGCTATACAGAAGAGTAGAAGTAGGAGCGATGGAGTATATGAACCAAGTTGCTTCTCTCATAGCGGAAAGTTAATAGACAATGTGTACAATTGGTAAATCAATAAATAGTAGCATAAGGATATTAGAGATATGGAAGTAATCAAAATGACTAAAACTAGGAACAGAGTTAAACATGATTCCCTCGGGAAAGAGACGGACCAGGGACAGCTGTTTTTCATTAAAAATTCTTTAATATTTTAAAAATGTGCTTTATTATTTTCATAAACTTAAAAATGTATTTTTAAATTTAAACTTAAAAATGTAAGGAAAGAGGTGAAGAGAATACCCAGAGTCCCACAACGTGAGCACAACTACCATGGGACACTTGCCTCCACCTTGATGGCACACCGTCCAATGGCCCGCACAGCTTTGCGCACAAAGTCGACATCCACCTCTGTGGCATATTCCTTCAGTTCTGCCAGAACCTGTTAAAAATCCATGAAGTGAACAATCATTAAGGATTCTCCAACAGCAATTTCATGGCCTAGGTTTTTCTGAAGGCCAGATCATAAGATCTTAGTTACTAGATCCTAACTTGAATCTACTTTAAGTCTGACCTGAGCAATGTTGGCTTGGGATGCCAAACGAATCATGATGTCCAATTTCTCTAGTTTCACATAGATGGGATCATTGTACTTCACAAAGAAAACTTTGATCTCCTGCTTCAATATTTCAGGCCTGTGGTACACAGAAACACAAGATAAGGAAGGTGAGGCATCTACTGATATATCCTCCTGAGTCTGCATTAATACCTAACCTGTGCTTCTCTGCTCTCCATTCACACACTCCACTCCAGGGGAAAAAGCTCACAAACTTCCTCTACACCCCTCTAACCAGATCCATCTGGCAGACTATTTTTATCCTTGTTAAGGAGTAAAGTATATATTGCCAAAAAGAACCACTGGAAGAACAACAACCTGATCTAAATTACAGCCTGAACCATATTAAGCAGACACTAGCTATCATACAACTAAGAGTTCCTTCAGAAAAGAAACTAAACTGTAGAGCAACACCAGGCATTCACTGTAGGAACACTCTAAAATCAACTGTTAGCCTCCTGACCCTGGGCAAGTTGCTCTACCACACAGTATTTTCATTTCCAAACATTAAACAGAGTTTTAACACAGTCCTCTTTAATAATGATGTTATTAAGTTTAATTCAAAATTACAAACACTTTAATCACCAATTCATTTTTTCCCAACCTTTTCTGGACGATTAGGTTGATGTTCCTCAGGGCGACGTACTGCACCTCTGGCTCCCCAGACAGCAAAGTGACAAGTGGAGGGGCCAACTTCTTCAGCAGCATATTGTAGTAGTCAGAGTCCTTGGGTAACAACTCTAGAAATTTCATTAGGACTTTTACTGCTGAAAGCACCACTGCTGAGTTGGCGTGAGATAGCCGAGGAGTTACCCGCTCACAGATACTGAGGACAGAAAATGAAAATTAGTACCTTAAATTATAATTTCTTTGCTCAATCCAATCTGTAAGGTAATGTTGTCAGAGGTTCCCATGGCCCAGGTATAAAGAAATTAGAAAATCAGTTAGAAAAGTCAAAACTCCATACATAGGTAAATTTGGGATCCAACACTGTGGATGCCTCAATCCCAGCAAACTACAAACAGAGCAGGGACATCAGAAGACTTTAGGAAAACAGCAATAAGGGATGTTCAAACTGGAAGGGAACTAGCCAATACTCCAAACACCTGAAGCTCACACCATTTACCTTCCTATTTTATAGTCCTCTCTGTCTCCCCATATTATGTAAGGGCTCCCTGCCTCACAGCCCATTTCTCCTCAGCCTATAGGAAGTCAAATTAAGCATTCTGAGAGTTATTTCATAGTGAGAGATATCAACCAACTGTGGCTGAAGTTTCACTGTAAGATGCAGAAGGAGATGGGCTGACAGGGAAAACCACCCAACCTCTTGTATTCAGCATAATAGGGAATCTCGGGAAGGGTGTTTGTTTGTTTGTTTTTAACAACACAATACCACTGCAATACTCTCTCAGCCTCATCCCCTTCTCCTAGTCCCTGCCACCTACACTTAAATGTCTCATAAAATATAGAATATTTAGTTATCCATTGAGGGTTCTTCAGAAATTAACCTAATTTTGATAGCTCTTAGGCAACGTGAGTGGCTAGCCGACTCAGTTAAGGACACAAGGTAAGTAAGCTGTGTTTCTCTCCCTTCCTCCTGTATCTACCTGGCTGACTCCCTGACCTCCTTTAGGTATTTATACAAATGCTACCTTCTCAGGGAGACCTTTCCTGACCACCCAGCATTTGTTAGATCTCTTCCTTACTTTATCTTTCTTGTTAGCACTTATCATCATCTGACCTATTATATGCTGTATTACGTATACATATTATATATACTTCTGCCCTATCCCTCAGAATAAGTGTTCCATAAGAGCTATGATTTTTGTCTGTCCACTGCTATATCCTCAGAGCCTAGAACAATGCCTGGCATACAGCATGGGCTCAATAAATATTTGCTGAGTGAATGAGTGTGAGATGTTAATGACCAAGAGAAAATAAAATTGTATGTAAAGTTCTTTCCAGAAGATATTTGTACTTTCAGTGATGGAAAGAAACTATCAGGGTGAGCTTTGGTTAAATCCAGAGGGAACAATTTCCCAGACAAGTGAAGAGCACTTACATTATGGTAGCTCGAGCTTTAGCCGGGCAAGGAAGGTTCCTATCTACCATAATTAAAATGAAGAGCCAGGGCTTCCCTGGTGGCGCAGTGGTTTAGAGTCCGCCTACCGATGCAGGGGACACGGGTTCGTGCCCCGGTCCGGGAAGATCCCACGTGCCGCGGAGCGGCTGGGTCCGTGAGCCATGGCCGCTGAGCCTGCGCGTCCGGAGCCTCTGCTCCGCAACGGGAGAGACCACAGCAATGAGAGGCCCGCGTACCGCAAAAAAAAATAAAAATAAATAAATAAAATAAAATAAAATGAAGAGCCAACAATTCTTCAGAATTATTTTGCCTAGTACAGTGCCTATACACACAAAATGCTCAATAAAAACTGATGATACCTCCAATTCTGTAAACTAAAATGTATGTATGTGTATATGAAATTTAGTAGTGAGTATCTGAGAGTCAAAGAAAATCTGCAACACTAAAGTGGTAGAGAGCTGAGCAGAACAATCCAGGTGTGCCTTCCAAAATCTTCTCCAAATTCAGACTGATGTGATCCCTGGATCTAACGGAAGACATCATACATTTTGCTGGCTGCAACACAGTTTCTCTAGTACTAATTATAGGTATAAGGCAGCTCAATAACTAGTATCAAGCCACTTACTATGTATCTAAAAGAACGAAAATTTTGTCACTACAGTGAGAGACACTCAAAAAACCTTTGTTTGCCAAATGGCTAGGAATTGCTGTATGGGAGATGTGAGACCATGATGAGGGAGAGTTTTTTCAGAGGGTTGTAACTATACTGTTCAAAGAAGAAATGAAAAATACACATCTCCTCTTAGGAAGAGCTATTTTTTGCATGGTTTACTCTACCACCTAAAATGTTCCTAAATACATTGAGAAAATACCACAGGATAGCAATATATATCCTATAAGCCACTGATTTTCTCAACGTAACAGACCCTTATTCTAATACAGACTTACTAGAAATTACTGAACCAGGCAAGACTCCTAGATACTATCCAGAAAAACAGACTGACCTCTGAGCCTCCCGGTCATCTTTAGGGTTGTAATTAGACAGGCAGTCCAGGATGAAAATCTGGCCCCATTCGGTGCACTCATTCAGGGCTGTCAGTAGCTTATTAATGTTCTGTGGATTCAGATCGAGTAAGTTGCTGTTTGGGTGAGATTCACTGATTTCAGATAATGCTGCTACAGCATTAGCCACCACCTGGGAAAGAAGCAGATATGACCTTGATTTGTCAAGAACAGTACAACTATTTCTCTGGATCACTTCATCGATCTCAACCCATAACCGTTCCTGAACATTTTACGCAGTCAGCTAGAAAGAGATATACTGCTTTCAAAACGTATAATAAACCACTAATGATGGCATATATAGCTTCCTCATGGTCAGGCAACACAGAATTAAAACAATTCACATATTAGCAGAGAGTCCCTCAAGATTTACTATTAAAACAATAATAATTTTAATAGTAGTCAAAACTATCAGTAGAATTAAGACCCATGAACAGCTGTAAAAGAAGTGAAGGTTAGGGACTTCCCTGGTGGTCCAGTGGTTAAGACTCATGCTTCCACTGCAGGGGGCATGGGTTCGATCCCTGGTTGGAGAACTAAGATCCCACATGCCTCACAGCCAAAACAAAACAAAAAACACAAAACAGTGAAGTTTAAATATGAAACATGTACATTAGGCAATGGAAAGAAAAATCTAGGGCAAACAATTTTATAGGTGTATGGGTGTGCATGTACTGGGGGGTGGGGAGGTGATACTTCAGGTGTCAATCACACCTTAAGTCTCAGAGTAAGAAAATGCAACCTTGAAACCATAGTTCACTGTAACATGACGTTGGGAAAGCACGTAACCTCCATGAAATTCAATTTCCTCATCTGAAAATGGGATAATTTAATCCACCTCTCAGATTAGCTTTAATTTGAGGATAAAATCAGATGGCTTACGTATAAGTGCTTTCTACAAAGCCTTATACAAAGTTAAGGTGGCAATATTACCATAATTCATCAAGACTAAGTTGCACGGTTTTTCATATTAACATCTCTGAAGTTGGGATATATTTACTAATCAACGGCATGTCAGTTTAATAGGAGGTATTTTTCTTTCTACATAATACAGGAAATAATAATGCAACTTAGAATCAATGAAATATGGTACCTCAAATGTATCCTTAACTCAGGCAGTATGATAAATGAAAAATTGCTACCAAATATAAGAAAGTACACTTGTATCCTGACTTACAGACCCAGAAATCCATACTAGCTGCAAGAAAAAAAAGTGGACACTTTATCAAAATTACAGATTATGTCTAATTTAACTAAGAAATCTACAACCAATGAATGTTTAAAGTAATTTTAAGATTATAAAAACACCCAAAAATAAACAAAACAGACAAAAAACTATAGCTCTGTACAAATGAATTTAAAACCACATTTTGCAGTGAGGCTCTCAGCTGTCTCTAAATATTAGCACAGTAAGGCTATATATAAATATTCTGTAAGCATACAGAGATGCAATAGGTAGCAGCTTCATTAATTATGTATATTGAAAAGATTCTCAGAAATGTCAACTCATTTTTAGTTCTTACTGAAGTCCCTGTTAAAAGCTTGAGAAATAAGAGTTGTATGATTATCCTTTTGCTAGCAAGAGAAGAAACATAACGGTTACAGTTTACCTATTGATTTTAATATCCATATCACTTGGGTACTCTGCAGATTATCCCAGTATATGATTTTACCTAGAAGATAAATTCTAGAGAATATGGTTTTTTAAATCAAATAATACATTCATGACAGTATCCATTAACTAAGATAATGATGCCACAAATGGAATCACCTTCAGTTATAACTTAGTGATCAGGACAAAAAATTCCAAGATGAAAAAAATCAAAGGTTCACTTGGTAAGTATGATTATGGATATAATATTTTATTGTTATTAAGACAAATCGAGAAGGATTATCTAGTTCACCTATCACATGATAGCATGCATGAAGTTCTTTCCTGACTTAATTTTTGTTTGCCAACCACACCATCAAGCATGGCCTTTAGTAAAAATTAAAAAGCATGAAAAGTGAAACAATTATCTCCATCATCTCAGTGCTTTACATTCAGGGAAAAGGTACTGTGTTTCCCCTGTATAATACACTTAATACACTGGATTATAGGATAAAGGATCAAAATGTCACACTGGAAGAACAAATGCACGTTTTCCTCTCCTGCTGCCAACACATGCCCAGTCTTGGTTACCAGTTCGTCCAAAACAAATGTCCTGTCATGACTTACCATTTCTGCCAAATTTTTTTAATGTTAAAAAAAATTAAATATGAGGTCTGTTAACAGGAAATGTTGAACAGAATGAACAATTAGAACTCCTCTGCTAACATCACAGGTAACTGGAAATTAAACCAAGTACATAATGCAGCTAATGAAGTATATGTTCTGGTGGTAAAACAGGCAATTTTCACTTATTATCACATTAAAACAAGAAAAGAAACAGGGAAAAGTAAATCTCATTAAAATATCCAGAGAGATCAGATTATATGATTATGTTTAGAAAAGTCTGCATGAGGAAAAAAGATCACTGCCAAATGGTCACTGAGCCAATGACTGGCCAGAGGAGATACACCCCCAATAACAAAACTCTACTGCTATTCCTCTAAAATTCCTTCTATTCTACCTTTCCACTTTCATCTCCTAATCTTCACATTCATACTGCTAAGTTTTCAGAAATATACTGAGGTGGGCCCATAAAGAGCTGCTTAGAGTTCTCCTGGTCAGTAAGCCATGCTTCTCTCACTCTAATGGAAACTTAAAATAAGCATCGAATCTCCAGCAGGCAAAGACTGACTTCAAGACAGCAGCTGGGTAGCTGGGGTATACAGGACAACTCACTGGTCTCTGTGTTTCTTTGGAATTTTGTATAGAATGTAGTACATATATTATCTGTTTTTAAAAATAAACTTTAAAAATAATAGATTGAAACATGATATACTTCCTCTTCCCAGAGAGCCTTCTCCAAACAATAATTCATTATCAAAAGAAAAAATCTGACTCTTGCAGTAACTGCCCTGGTTTGCTAGTGTATTAAAACAAAGGTTATGTCTCTTTCTCTTGTACCATCACTTTGAATCTGAACTAAGACTAACATGCATAACATTCTCCCCCCTAGAAAACTGGCAGTTCTTTTAGGAAACACTGCCATGAAGAGAACAATGGCCTTTTAATTATAATCTCAGAAAAACTGGTGTTCCCAAGAAAGAAAGGGGTTTCTAAAGGAAGTTTTGCTTTTAAAATGGATTTATAAATAGGGTTTAAGTGAGTTTTCTCAGCACATTGGTTGATTTACAAAGAGCTGGCATCTAGGCTACAAAGGAACATATCCCATAGCATCAAAAGAAATTTTTTTCTTAATTCATCTTGCCTCCCAATTATGGTAAATTCTGTTCTTTGGAAGACTGCAATGAAACATTCCTCCTCCCCATCCCACCCCTACCCCCTGTAGACCTAATATAATATGTATACTTTACAGATACCGATATTAAACACAAACATATACATACATACAGAAGTATGCGTGCACGTGCATGTGTGCGTGTGCACTCACACTCAATACTAGACAAATTTTTCTCTGCCCTAACTACAGACTTCCCTTCAATTTGACAGTTCATTGTGGACCCTTGGAGTCTGCTGAATTTTTTTTTAACGTAAGCAATTTGTGTTTTGACTTACTTTATACTATACCTAATAGAATTGGACAAAGAGATAAAAGACAAAAATAGCTAAAACTTACTGAACACTTACTATGCCATTTACCTTCCCAGCAACTCTAAGGTAGTTGCTATCAAAATCCACCTATTACAGATAAGGAAATAGGCTTTAAAAATGAATTTATAAATAGGATTAGAGAAATTCAGTGACTTGCTTAGCCAACAAAGCTGGAAAGGGAAAATGCTTGAATACAAACTCAAGGCCTGGGGCTTCCCGGGTGGCGCAGTGGTTGGGAGTCCGCCTGCCGATGCAGGGGACACGGGTTCGTGCCCCGGTCCGGGAGGATCCCACATGCTGCGGAGCAGCTGGGCCAGTGAGCCATGGCCGCTGGGCCTGCGCGTCTGGAGCCTGTGCTCCGCGGCGGGAGAGGCCACAACAGTGAGAGGCCCTCGTACCGCAAAAAAAATAAAAAAAAAAAGAAACAAACTCAAGGCCTGTATCTGATTCTAGTGTCTGAGTACTAATCACTCTGCTGCCTGCATTTATAGAAGTTCCAAGAGCTGTGAACTTCAAATGGGGGAAAGGGAAAGAAAAATCGGAGCGGGGGAGAATAATATAATCAAAACATTATTTCCAGGCAGATTTATACAAGGAGAAAAATGTATTCTCCTACTTTATATATTTCAGAGACAATCACATCCTAGCAGCACTTCAAAGAGGCAAGATTTACTATCCAGCTATAAAATCTGATTTATAAGCTACCCCTGTCTCATCTGCAGCAATTCTGAGGACATAAATTTGACATTACTTTTTTTATTTTTATTTTTTGGCTGCGCCCTGCGGCTTGCGGGATCTTCTTCCCTGCAAGTGGAGTCTTAACCACTGGACCACCAGGGACGTCCCAGACCTCATTTTTTTTTTTTTTTCTTTAAGGAGCAAGCTGGAGTGGTGGGTATGGTTAAAATAAAAATGATCCCGTAAAAAAAGAACTCTAGAAGGAAATCTAGATATACATTGGGAGTGGAGTATCACAGACAGAAGCTCCTTTAGGAGAAATCTCTCACACATTTCCCTTTCCCTTTGAATGATCTCTCTAATTTCACTCATTTTCATAGCCTCAGAACCCAAGAAAGATAGCACTTCGCAATATAGTGACTTCCTCCTATTAACTATATTTAGAAGACTTTCATTTCTAGCAATGACCTTCAAGGTCACACACTCTGAACAAACACTTCAATTTTCCCACTCAATTTACAATCCTTTTGGCTGCTGCCCCTGAAGACTTGAATAAATTGAACGCAGTAGAATAACTTACCAAAACTATTATAATGGAAAATAAAGGTGATTTGCATACTTTTATCCTCTTGAAAATCAGCAACAGTTCAGAATCTCACTTTCTTTTTTATGGAGTTGCCTCAAATAACACGTTAAAGCACAGGGCATTTATTCTAAGCATGTTTCAGTCATCATCATCTCCTTAAGAACAAAATGACTGGACTTCCCTGGTGGCGCAGTGGTTAAGAATCCGCCTGCCAATGCAGGGGACACGGGTTCGATCCCTGGTCCAGGAAGACCCCACGTGCCACGGAGCAACTAAGCCCATGCGCCACAACTACTGAGCCTGTGCTCTAGAGCCCTCGAGCCACAACTACTGAGCCTGTGTGCTGCAACTACTGAAGCCCATGCACCTCAACTACGGAGCCCACATGCCACAACTGCTGAAGCCCCCGTGCCTAGAGCCCATGCTCCACAACAAGAGAAGCCACCGCAATGAGAAGCCCACGCACTGCAACAAAGAGTAGCCCCCGCTCGCTGCAACTAGAGAAAGCCTGCGTGCAGCAACGAAGACCTAACACAGCCAATATAAATAAATAAATAAATAATTTTAAATGCATTAAAAAAAAAAGAATACAACGACTATACGGTACCAGTTAATTTTACAGTCATGTTTCAATCCAAGACACCGTCCAGACTGCCAACTAATAATATGCTGACTACATATGACATTCTGTAATGTTCCCTTTTTTTCCCCATCTTCTTTCCCAGAATGAGGAAGCTAAGTGAACACATCTACCTAGTGGAGTCAACACATCCCATTACAGCAAGAAAGTCTGAATATCTGGTAACAAGTAAGATTTAAAAATTAGCCTCAATAAAACTCATTACTTACTTAAGGGGCTTACATAAGTAGCTTAAGATGTGTTTTGATGAAATATGAATATTCACAAAGCTAAATCACTACAAATAAATATCTACAAATGGACAAAAGGCACTCCTAAGAAGCCAAGAGTTACTTGGCCCACCAGCCCTAAAATCACACAAAAGCATGCTGCAACATGAACAAAACAAAAAATTTATTATCCACCATTATCTCCCTTTTGAGAGTAAGTAATCCCCTGCCAAATTAGAGCCTTGAGATCATTTTAAAAGGGACACTAAGAAATGAATAAGCCCTGATCTTTCGGTACACTACTGAATTACTATGTACAACAGATCCAGTTTTCAGGAAGTTGTCTATGAAAACTGCTTTAGGCATATCCTTGAACAATTATCTTTTAAAAGTAATCCTGCAATGATGTGTTAAGTAATATTGTAAATAGATTTACTTCATTTGTGGATAAGCTGCCCTCAGAATCACCTTAAAAAATAATGCCTGGCTTTAAATAACGTATACAAAAGAATTAAATATCTTTGGGACTTCCCTGGTGACACAGTGGTTAAGAATCCACCTGCCAATGCAGGGGACATGGGTTTGACCCCTGGTCCGGGAAGGTCCCACATGCCGGGGAGCAACTAAGCCCGTGTGCCACAACTACTGAGCCTACGCTCTAGAGCCTGCGTGCCGTAACTACTGAAACCCGTGAGCCCAGAGCCCGTGCTCTGCAACAAGAGAAGCCAATGCAATGAGAAACCCGCACACCGCAAGGAAGAGATGCCCCCACTCACCGCAACTAGAGAAAGCCTGCACACAGCAACAAAGACACAACACAGTGGAAAATAAATAAATAAAATAAAATCATAAAAAATAATAAAAACAGCTTTATTTAAAAAAAGAATTAAATACCTTTAAAAATAAATTTGCCGTTGAAATATTAACCCTTCTAAAATCATTAATAACCAGCACCACGATCACTATACAATAAAGAAACGTTTGTTGTTATTAAGGGCTTACTCTATACCAGGTTCACTATTAAGTGCTTTGCAAGCCCTCTTTTATTTTTCACAACGATCCAATGATAGAGGCACTGTTTATAATCTCCATTTTGTAGACGAGGATATTGAGATGTTTAGGGAGACCACCAAGCTAAGAATGGCAGACCAGGATACAAATCCAAGTCTGGTTGGTTTCAGAGCCTGAGTTTTAACCCTCGTGTGTTAGTACTGGAGCGAAAAAAAAAAAAAAAAAGTTCACAGTTACAAAGAACTTTTCTGTTTTTGAGATACTTTCATGAAGAGTGAGTCAACTCTTTATAAAAGGAAGTGATTAAATGCAATTTGGTATGCTGGATTGAATCCTGGAATAGCAAAAGGATATTTGTGTTGAAACAGGTAAAATAAAGTCTGTACTTCAGTTTATAGTGATGTACCAACGCCAATTTCTTAGTTTTGACAAAGGTACCGTGGTTATGTAAGATGTTAACATTAAGTAAAACTGTGTGAAGATAGGTATATGAGAACTTTCTGTACGGTCTTTGCAACTTTCTCTAAATCTAAAAACCCGCCCCCAAAATGAGATTTTAAAAAAACCCAAAAATCTAAGTTAGTAATAACTGATAAAATGAAAACTGATGATTAAAATTCCTAAGGTGAGAATACACATAAAAAGATCTCCACAAAGTTTATCATAAAGGAAAACAAAAATTGATTCCTCCCTCTGCAAGAATTTAAAAACCGAAAAGCACAGAGATGGGCACTTGCCCTTATAACAGAGCAGCCTCCAGTGATTCCACTTACTCAACACTGATCCTGCAGAAATTACCAGCAACTCATCTTTTAGTACCAAATACAACATTACTTACTTGGGGCATCCAGACACAGACTGAGTGAACATGTTACCTCCTACATCATTCTTACCCAGAGCCTACCACATACTGACACTCTCACACATGCCTAAAATTCTACCAGCTCTGGTACTCCTTTATGGACGCCGGGCATGAAGAGCATCACGCATTTCTAATTTCGCTTCTATATAATATTTTAATTTTATAACTCTTCTCCTATT
The DNA here is from genome assembly GCF_000442215.2 of Lipotes vexillifer. Lineage (NCBI taxonomy): Eukaryota > Metazoa > Chordata > Mammalia > Artiodactyla > Lipotidae > Lipotes > Lipotes vexillifer. Next base: position 31,382 of record NW_006771640.1, read on the forward strand.
TATTGATATATATTTAGGGATAACAGAATTCATATAATTAAAGTACTAAATTAAATGAGGTCATTAATAGATGATTTAATGTTGCCCATGAGGACAACAAACATATTCTGACAAAAATTCTTCTCAAATTTACAAAGTGATCTAGAGAGACTTCAGTTTTTCATCATTTATCATCTCAGACTGACAGCAAACCACCACAAACCTTCTAAAGCCTAAAGAGAAATTACAATAATCAGAAAGTACGTCACGTTAGATCTGTTTCTCGAGAATAGCTGTCATTTATTAAGCATTTACTATATGTCAGGCATTGTTTAAGTTTTTAAAACAAATTAGTCCTTCATGTTGTTGTAGGGGGCTCCCTGTGCACTGCAGGATGTTTAAAGTATCCTTGAACTCTACCTACTAGATGCCAATAGCAACCTTCCCATCAGTTGTGACAACCAAAAGTGTTTCCTGACAATGCCAACTGTCTCCCAGGAAGCAAAATCGCCCCCAGTTGAGAACCACTGTCATAATCTCATGTGGCTTCTACATGCTGGCTAGCACATGGTTAAAATACATACTTTTTCTGAGAAAAAAATGTTATTTTTCATAAAACAGCTTTCCAAAATAAGTTCATACTAAAAGAAGCCGGCAGTTTAACTAGAACCGTTGCTAAAGGCCATACTGGGCCAAGCTCTGAGAGCATGCTTCTTGTGCAGAAAACCCCTCAACAAACGAAAATATGTTTCTGGGGTTTTTTCTGTTTTGTTTTTTTAACTAATTCAGTAGTCTGTGCTTTGGCAGACAGGACAGAGCAATGGAAGAAGGGCATTCCCAGGGGCAGTTCTCAGAGAGATGGTAGAACTCAGAAGGCTCAGAAGACAAGGTCAAAGGGGCTAAGGCGCTGAGCCAAAGGATTTAGGAGACCTGAGCTCACAAACAAAAAGCAAAGTACATGTGGTGGGGCTGTCAAGAGTCTCTGGAGTGGCAGATTCTGGGGGAAACATTAACTGAAGTTGGAATACCTCAAAATGCCTCTAAGAGAGAAAAGGAAAACTGCAGTAAGGAGGGAAAATCCTAATGCATGGGCAAAAGCTAGAGAATTATCACTATCACCCAAAAGTGTATCTTTCTTGCAAATATCAATTTAGTGAGACAGAATTTTCAAAACTCTGATTATTTGTGAAGAAATCATAGGAGCTATTTTCCTCTCATGCCAAAGTGCTTCCTCATTCTGAATACGTTTACTTTCAAAATAATGGACTAATAAATCTGTGTCCGGAAATAAGTTTAGCTTTAATTTCCTCAGAAAGATCTTACCATATGAACCTGTATAGCTATCAAAGGGGTCAGAACCCTCTAAATTAATATTGTAGCAATAATGCTAACCTTTGCCTAATGTCTACTTCATAATCACGGCAGCAGCAGCCATCATTTCATGAACTCTCATAAGCCAGGCACTTTCACAGATGCTTTTTATGCAAGAGCTCAATTAATACTCCTAACGACTCTCTAAGATGGTACCTCTCACTCTACAGAAGAAGAAACAGACTCAGGGAGGTTAACCTAGGACTTAACAGTGAGAATTTTTTTACTTCAAACTATTTTTTCTCTTTCAAATAGTATTTCACGGAAAGTCAGTTTTAACTAAAGTATAAAATGGTAAAAACAACTGCAGGAAAATGAGGTGTGTGAGATTCCCCCATAAAAGACAGGAAATGAAAATATAATAAAGCCCTATTACTTGTAGCAACGTATACTACCAGGAATCAACCTGAAGGTCAACATAACCCCAAGAGTAGTCAGATTTTTATCAACATGTTACCCTCCAATTTCAAAGTAATTTCTCCAGATGTTCTGGTGCTTTCACATCTAGAATGCCCTTCTAAAGTGAGCTACAAGAAAACTACTACGGCAGAACACCCTAGAAGCATTAATTCCTTTTGCAAGAGGTTCTGATATTTGCTGGTACAGTGCTGCCACCATGTGGAGCAACTTCTGAAAAAGTGGAACAAAATAGGACTCATACCCATCATCAGATTAAGAGGATTTGGAGGATTTCCATAGTAAAACAGTTCTCAGATAATTAATGTCTTTATCCATTCAAAATTTTAACCGTTTTGAGAAAACAAAACAGTTCTAAACATGTTGTATATATATATACTCATGAAGGCAGTGACCAGTAATGGGTATTGGGGCTCAGACCTAGGTTAGAATTCTGGTTACATTACTACTAGCTGTATGACTTCGTGATTATTCTTTTTCTTTTTTTTTTTGCGGTACACAGGCATCTCACTGTTGTGGCCTCTCCCATTGCGGAGCACAGGCTCCGGACGCGCAGGCTCAGCGGCCATGGCTCACGGGCCCAGCCGCTCCGCAGCATGTGGGATCTTCCCGGACCGTGGCACGAACCCATGTCCCCTGCATCGGCAGGCGGACTCTCAACCACTGCGCCACCAGGGAAGCCCTGGGATTTTTCTCTAGCCTCTTCAAGTATACACTGCTTGATCTCTAACATGGAATAACTTTTTTTTTTTCCTTAGGTAAGAAGTGTATTTATCTAAGGAGAAACACACTCCACAGAGTGTGGGCCATCTCAGAAGGTGAGAAAGGCCTAGAATAACTTCTAATTCAGAATAACCTCTAGTTGAGAAGATATGAGGACTATAAAAAACACTGTAAGTAAAAGCATCTGTCACTGTGCCTGACACAGAATGCACTTAAATTTAAATTTCCCTTCTCTTAATGACATTAGGAAGGTCATCATTAGCCTCAGGTCCTTCTCAGATGTTTGAGTCACTACACCTTACATCTACCACTAGATGTTGGAATTTACTTGACATTCTTGCACTCATCCATTTCTTATCAGCAGCATTTGACCCAACTGATAAAAGGAAAATCAATGATCTAAAGACAGTTGTAATACTTTTGGCAAAAAAACAGGACATACAGTTGAGATGAAAAGTATGGGTTCATGGGCTTCCCTGGTGGCGCAGTGGTTGAGAGTCCGCCTGCCGATGCAGGGGACATGGGTTCGTGCCCCAGTCCGGGAACATCCCACATGCCGCGGAGCGGCTGGGCACGTGAGCCGAGGCCACTGAGCCTGCGCGTCCGGAGCCTGTGCTCCGCAACGGGAGAGGCCACAACAGTGAGAGGCCCGCATACAGCAAAAAAAAAAAAAAAAAAAAAAAAAAATATGGCTTACTTCATTTTTTGACCTTGATACTAAGTTTCAAAGATAATAAATAGAAGCCAAGGTTACCCAAAGAGTAAGATGAACCAAATGAAGTATCAAAGCAGAGATCTGAGCAGGTAATTTGCAAGTGAGACACGTCTATTTCACAGCAAATCCAACTCTCTCTTTCAAAAAGTTCAACAGTGAAATATTCAGAGGTTATCCACTGATTAGCTCAGTGTTACTCAACTCCACATAAAGAATGCCTTGGCAAAAAAAGGAGAGAAAGTGGCTAAGTTCCTCCATCTTCTCAGTAATGATACTTAATGACCAATCACTCAATTCAAATGAACTTCAGTTACTGGCAGAGCCAATGTACCACTTTGAGACTTACTCTCCTTCATTATATAGGCAAAATTTAAAATGTCAATAGGAGAAATAAAAGGTCCCAAAACTTTAAGGTAAAGTTTCTTTAAGAAAATGATGAAAGAACCGGTTTGTTTCTGAGCAAATACAGGGGGTAAGTATGATACAAAGGTTTGCTTTAAGACCCTTGTATTTTAGATACATGCACCCCAATGTTCACAGCAGCACTATTTACTACAGCCAAGACATGGAAACAGGGACTTCCCTGGTGGCGCAGTGGTTAAGACTCCATGCTCCCAACACAGGGGGCCCGGGTTCGATCACTGGTCAGGGAACTAAATCCCACATGCATGCCGCAACTAAGAGTTCGCATGCCACACCTAAGGAGCCCGCGAGCCGCAACTAAGACTGAGCACAACCAAATAAATACATAAAATAAACTAAATTAAAAAAAAAGTCTAATCTTTAAAAAACAAAGACATGGAAACAACCCAAATGCCCATCAACAGAAGAATGGCTTAAGAAGATGTAGGGTGTGTGTGTGTATATACACACACACAATGGAATATTAGCCATAAAAAAGAAGAAAATATTGCCATTTGCAGTAACATGGGTGGACCCGGAGAATATGATACTAAGTGGAGTAAGTCAGACAGAGAAAGACAAATATTATATCACTTACATGTGGAATCTAAAAAATAATACAAATGAATCTATATACGAAACAGAAACAGACTCACAGACACAGAAAACAAACCTATGGTTAACAAAGGGGAAAGGGGGGGATAAATTAGGAGGTTGGGATTAACATATACACACTACTATATATGAGAGAGATAACCAACAAGGACCTACTGTATAGCACAGAGAACTATATTCAATATTTTATAATAACCTATAAGGAAAAGAATCTGAAAAAGTGTGTGTGTGTGTGTGTGTGTGTATGTGTGTGTATATATATATATATGAGTCGCTGTGCTAACACAATACTGTAAATCAACTGTACTTCAATTAAAAAATTGTTTTAATAAAAAATAAAAGTATTGGGCTTCCCTGGTGGCGCAGTGGTTGAGAGTCCGCCTGCTGATGCAGGGGACATGGGTTCGTGTCCCAGTCGGGGAAGATCCCACAGGCCGCGGAGTGGCTGGGCCCGTGGGCCATGGCCGCTAAGCCTGCACGTCCGGAGCCTGTGCTCCGCAACGGGAGAGGCCACAACAGTGAGAGGCCCGCGTACCACCAAAAAAAAAAAATAACCTAGAAAAAATTAAAAAATAAAACAGAAAAGCAACAGGATTTACTGTATAACACGGGGACAATACTCAATATCTTATAATAATCTATAATGGAAAACAGTCTGAAAATACATATATATAAAAAACAGAATCACTTTGCTGTACGTGTGAAACTAACACAATATTGTAAATCAACTATACTTCAATTAAAAAAAAAACACTCTTGTATTTTAGTACTTGGTTTTCAGCTCAGAAACATGTAGGGTGTGAGACAGACAATCTGTGGGACACACAGAAGTCATGCTTCACATAGCTAACCTATGGCTCAATGTCCCAAAGATAAAATTTATTTTAAACATGCTTTTTAAAGGGACCCATTTTAAATACTGCTCTCTTATAAACGCAGAAACATATTACCATTGGATTTGAATCTGCTATGAGATCCCGCAGAGAGTCCAGAAATCCCTGATCTTCCACCATTTGGGCATTGATGTCATGGAGTTTTGCCACACAGACTGCTGCTGTCTTCCGAACATAGGGATCTTCATCCTTTAAGCACTTGCGGAGGGGCTCACAGAGATATTCTGTAATCTTGTCCACCCGGATGCACCCCATGGTTCTGACTGCCAAGGCCCGAATCAGAGGATTGGGATCTTCACAGTCCTATAAAAAACAATCATTGACAACTACAGGTGTACATAAACCAGAAAACTAAACAGTCTGGTTTATATAAGCAACAAAAGAATATTTAATTAATGTAGGCTTCCAGTCTCATTCTACATCAGAACCCACATCTCCCATACGATTCCTTTCCTAAGTACAACAATTGCCTATTTAAGAGTTTAGGCTAGGAATTCATTTAACTGCTTTACATATACAATGAAGAAATGCCCTATAGGATTCATTCCAGAGCTGGGCAGAAGCTTAGATAGCTGGTGTTACCATCCCCATGGCCATTGTTGGACCTGCACTAAAAGCAGAAAAGGGCTTTGGGCTTGTATTCTGGTACAGGATAAAATCAGAAATTGGGGCGTCCCTGGTGGTGCAGTGGTTGAAAGTCCGCCTGCCAATGCAGGGGACACAGGTTCGTGCCCCGGTCCGGGAAGATCCCACATGCCGCGGAGCGGCTGGGCCTGTGAGCCATGACCGCTGAGCCTGCGAGTCCGGAGCCTGTGCTCCGCAACAGGAGAGGCCACAACAGTGAGAGGCCCGCGTACCGCAAAAAAAACCACCACCAAGAACAAAAAATCAGAAATTGGAATGATATGTCCCATTCCACAAATATTAAGCAGGGAGAAAAGAGGGCTGGATATCTGGGGCCTACAGCCAAGAAAGCAAAGGAGAATCTAGAAGCTGGTTTGGGCCCAACATAAGTTCCTTGTGCGAAGCAGCAGAGAGGGCCCTCTGAAATCCTGATTAACATACATTCTCCTTTCCTAGCAAGTGCCTCCAAATACAGTACAAATAGAGCACTTACCAAGAAGGAACACCCCTTAAATTGCCCTATATTAAAACATTTCTTTAAACATTATAAACCTATGCACATGCTAACTTCCAAAAAATGTAAACTAAATTCTTTCCAATGATATCATCCATCTATGAATCACCAGACAGAAAGAATGAAATGTTATAATGATCCTGTACATTGTAGCTAAACACAGAAAAAGAACAAAAATTCCATGAGAAGGAAGAAAGCATGTTTATTTTCCAAAACAATTTAATAGAAGCTAATTTTAGAAATGCTGTCTGATTTTTGCTTTTAATGTAGACTAAATTCCAGGCAGAGGAAAAAGAAGTAAACAAAACAAAACAAAACAAAAACCCTAATAAGAACAACCTTATTACTGTGTTCATCAAATCTAATGATAGGAGAATTCTGACTGGATATCCAATAATATTAAGGACTTTCTTTAATGATCAGCTGATTAAACGATTTTTTCATTCTTAAGATGTTTGGGATTTGCTTTAAAATCATCCAGTAGGAGAGGAGGTGGGGGTCAGGAAAGCATGTATGGAGACTTTAAGTTAAACAAAACTGGCCATAGGTTGGTAACTACTGAAACTATAAGGTAGATATTTAGGAATTTATTATACTGTTCCCTCAACCTGAATATGTTTGAAAATTTCCACAATAACAAAAAAGTTAATCAACTATTGTAAGACCTATTCAATAAAACAAAATTAAAAGGTAGCTCCTATAGTTTCCACTACGTCTGAACCATAAGCATAATTTCTACAAAGATAAAATAGGTAAAACCCCAGGTCACTGACACTACAATGATATGCCCAACCTTTGTCAGCCTTGGAAGATAAAACAGTGAGGTTTCACCTGGCTTTCTTCTCCCACCTGGCAAGGATGCACCAAGACCAGCTGACAGAAGGCTCACCCTATGGTCTGAATTGGATGACTAACTCTGGCATACAGAATGCTTAAATCATGAATATTCCTACTCAATGTCCAATACTTCTCTAGAGGCCCTCTTTTGGAACAGAGGTTGCTTATTTGCAATGCAGACACTAACCATATCAAGAGACACTTCTGAAAAGGTTTTCTGAGGTAGAAGAGACTGTTCTTGAGTCCCTGGGAAAAAGTTACCTTCACAAAGCTGTTGACAGCCATGATGGCCATGTCTGGCTGGCTCTTGGCATAGTTCATCAAGTAGAGATACACGAGCTTCTTTAGTTCCAGGTTGTCAGTCTGCATACAATTCACTACATCTGGAAAGAGAGAGCTGAGAAAAGAGGAAGGGAAAGTGAACAGATGTTGGTGCCAGGCTGTTGGACAGAACACAAAGAAACAGCCTTAATTTAAAAAGTGATTTGATGTGAGGACAAATGTCCACTAGTGATAATACTTACCACAGAAATGAATTACTAAAGAATTTATAATGGTCCCAAGAAGATGTCTAAAAATAGATTTTTAAAAAACTTTTTACTATGAAAATTTTCAGATTAGAGACAGCAGTTTAATGAACCCATGTATCCATTACCCAGCTGCAAACAAATATTGATACATACCCGATCTTGTTTCATACACAACCTCAACCCACTCGCCTTCCCCCAGTCCCTACCCCATCTAGTTGCTTTAAACAATTTCGAAACAAATCCTGCACATACATTTCATATATAATATTTTAGTGTATATCTCTACAAACTTTTTTAAAAAATCACTCTGTCACACACAAAAAATTAACCATAATTTTTCATATCAATTCTTTGCAGTTCAAAGCACTACAATTGTTATGTTTTTTTTTTGTTTTGTTTTGTTTTTTTTGCGGTACGCGGGCCTCTCACTGTTGTGGCCTCTCCCGTGCACTTACCAAGAAGGAACACCCCTTAAATTGCCCTATATTAAAACATTTCTTTAAACATTATAAACCTATGCACATGCTAACTTCCAAAAAATGTAAACTAAATTCTTTCCAATGATATCATCCATCTATGAATCACCAGACAGAAAGAATGAAATGTTATAATGATCCTGTACATTGTAGCTAAACACAGAAAAAGAACAAAAATTCCACGAGAAGGAAGAAAGCATGTTTATTTTCCAAAACAATTTAATAGAAGCTAATTTTAGAAATGCTGTCTGATTTTTGCTTTTAATGTAGACTAAATTCCAGGCAGAGGAAAAAGAAGTAAACAAAACAAAACAAAACAAAAACCCTAATAAGAACAACCTTATTACTGTGTTCATCAAATCTAATGATAGGAGAATTCTGACTGGATATCCAATAATATTAAGGACTTTCTTTAATGATCAGCTGATTAAACGATTTTTTCATTCTTAAGATGTTTGGGATTTGCTTTAAAATCATCCAGTAGGAGAGGAGGTGGGGGTCAGGAAAGCATGTATGGAGACTTTAAGTTAAACAAAACTGGCCATAGGTTGGTAACTACTGAAACTATAAGGTAGATATTTAGGAATTTATTATACTGTTCCCTCAACCTGAATATGTTTGAAAATTTCCACAATAACAAAAAAGTTAATCAACTATTGTAAGACCTATTCAATAAAACAAAATTAAAAGGTAGCTCCTATAGTTTCCACTACGTCTGAACCATAAGCATAATTTCTACAAAGATAAAATAGGTAAAACCCCAGGTCACTGACACTACAATGATATGCCCAACCTTTGTCAGCCTTGGAAGATAAAACAGTGAGGTTTCACCTGGCTTTCTTCTCCCACCTGGCAAGGATGCACCAAGACCAGCTGACAGAAGGCTCACCCTATGGTCTGAATTGGATGACTAACTCTGGCATACAGAATGCTTAAATCATGAATATTCCTACTCAATGTCCAATACTTCTCTAGAGGCCCTCTTTTGGAACAGAGGTTGCTTATTTGCAATGCAGACACTAACCATATCAAGAGACACTTCTGAAAAGGTTTTCTGAGGTAGAAGAGACTGTTCTTGAGTCCCTGGGAAAAAGTTACCTTCACAAAGCTGTTGACAGCCATGATGGCCATGTCTGGCTGGCTCTTGGCATAGTTCATCAAGTAGAGATACATGAGCTTCTTTAGTTCCAGGTTGTCAGTCTGAATACAATTCACTACATCTGGAAAGAGAGAGCTGAGAAAAGAGGAAGGGAAAGCGAACAGATGTTGGTGCCAGGCTGTTGGACAGAACACAAAGAAACAGCCTTAATTTAAAAAGTGATTTGATGTGAGGACAAATGTCCACTAGTGATAATATTTACCACAGAAATGAATTACTAAATAATTTATAATAATGGTCCCAAGAAGATGTATAAAAATAGATTTTTAAAAAACTTTTACTATGAAAATTTTCAGATTAGAGACAGCAGTTTAATGAACCCATGTATCCATCACCCAGCTGCAAACAAATATTGATACATACCTGATCTTGTTTCATACACAACCTCAACCCACTCGCCTTCCCCCAGTCCCTACCCCATTTAGTTGCTCTAAACAATTTCTAAACAAATCCTGCACATACATTTCACATATAATATTTTAGCGTATTTTAGCGTATATCTTTACAAACTTTTTAAAAAAATCACTATGTCACACAAAAATATTAACCATAATTTTTCATATCAATTCTTTGCAGTTCAAAGCACTACAGTTGTTATGCTTTTTAATGCACATATTCTTCCATCCCTGACCAGTGGGAACTTATTTGATTAGTTTCCTTATTAAAACAGTTCTCAGATAATTAGGACCTTTGTTCAAAATTTTAACCATTTTCAGAAAATGAAACAGTTCTAAACGTGTGTGCCATGTACACATCGCCACCAGGGAAGCCCCAGTTGTTATGTTTTTTAAGGCATATATGCTTCCATCCGTGACTAGTGGGAACTTATTTGATTAGTTTCCTTATTAAAACAGTTCTCAGATAATTAGGGCCTTTGTTCAAATTTTTAACGATTTTCAGAAAATGAAACAGTTCTATATGTGTGTGCCATGTACACATTTAAATTCTATTGTATATATACACCCATGAAGGAAGTGACCAGTAATAGGTTTTGGGACTCAGACACTAGGTTAGAATCCTGGCTACATTACCACTAGCTGTATGACTTTGGGATTATTCTTTAGCCTCTCCAAGTATACACTGCTTGATCTCTAACATGGGTCATCAAATCTAATGATAGAATTCTGACTGGATATCCAATAATATTAAGGACTTTCTTTAATGATCAGCTGATTAAATGATTTTTTCATTCTTAAGATGGGATTTTCTTTAAAATCATCCAGTAGGAGAGGAGCTGGGGGTCAGGAAAGCATGTATGGAGAGTTTAAGTTAAACAAAACTGGCCATAGGTTGGTAATTACTGAAACTACAAGGTAGATATTTAGGAATTTATTATACTATTCCCTCAACCTGAATATGTTTGAAAATGTCCACAATAACAAAAAAGTTAATCAACTATTGTAAGACGTATTCAATAAAACAAAATTAAAAGGTAGCTCCTGTAGTTTCCACTACGTCTGAACCATAAGCATAATTTCTACAAAGATAAAATAGGTAAAACCCCAGGTTACTGACACTACAATGATATGCCCAACCTTTGTCAGCCTTGGAAGATAAAACAGTGAGGTTTCACCAGGCTTTCTTCTCCCACCTGGCAAGGATGCACCAAGCCCAGCTGACAGAAGGCTCACCATATGGTCTGAACTGGATGACAAACTCTGGCATACAGAATGCTTATTAAATCATGAATATTCCTACTCAATGGCCAATACTTCTCTAGAGGCCCTCTTTTGGAACAGAGGTTGCTTATTTGCAATGCAGACACTAACCATATCAAGAGACACTTCTGAAAAGGTTTTCTGAGGTAGAAGAGACTGTTCTTGAGTCCCTGGGAAAAAGTTACCTTCACAAAGCTGTTGACAGCCATGATGGCCATGTCTGGCTGGCTCTTGGCATAGTTCATCAAGTAGAGATACATGAGCTTCTTTAGTTCCAGGTTGTCAGTCTGAATACAATTCACTACATCTGGAAAGAGAGAGCTGAGAAAAGAGGAAGGGAAAGCGAACAGATGTTGGTGCCAGGCTGTTGGACAGAACACAAAGAAACAGCCTTAATTTAAAAAGTGATTTGATGTGAGGACAAATGTCCACTAGTGATAATATTTACCACAGAAATGAATTACTAAATAATTTATAATAATGGTCCCAAGAAGATGTATAAAAATAGATTTTTAAAAAACTTTTACTATGAAAATTTTCAGATTAGAGACAGCAGTTTAATGAACCCATGTATCCATCACCCAGCTGCAAACAAATATTGATACATACCTGATCTTGTTTCATACACAACCTCAACCCACTCGCCTTCCCCCAGTCCCTACCCCATTTAGTTGCTCTAAACAATTTCTAAACAAATCCTGCACATACATTTCACATATAATATTTTAGCGTATTTTAGCGTATATCTTTACAAACTTTTTAAAAAAATCACTATGTCACACAAAAATATTAACCATAATTTTTCATATCAATTCTTTGCAGTTCAAAGCACTACAGTTGTTATGCTTTTTAATGCACATATTCTTCCATCCCTGACCAGTGGGAACTTATTTGATTAGTTTCCTTATTAAAACAGTTCTCAGATAATTAGGACCTTTGTTCAAAATTTTAACCATTTTCAGAAAATGAAACAGTTCTAAACGTGTGTGCCATGTACACATTTAAATTCTATTGTATATATACATCCATGAAGGAAGTGACCAGTAACAGGTATTGGGACTCAGACACTAGGTTAGAATCCTGGCTACATTACCACCAGCTGTATGACTTTGGGATTATTCTTTAGCCTCTCCAAGTATACACTGCTTGATCTCTAACATGGAATAACTTCTAATTCAGAATAACCTCTAGTTCAGAAGATATGAGGACTATAAAAAACATTGTAAGTAAAAGCATCTGTCCCTGTGCCTGACATAGAATGCACTTAAATTTAGACTTCCCTTTTCTTAATGACATTAGGAAGGTCATCATTAGCCTTAGGACCTTCTCAGATGTTTGAGTTACTACACCTTACATCCACCACTAGATGCTGGAATTTACTTGGCATTCTTGCGCTCATCCATTTCTTATCAGCAGCATTTGACCCAACTAATAAAAGGAAAATCAATGCATTTCATATTAACATAAATATTTTAAAGTAAAAATCTACCTATTTTACTTATTTTTTTAAATTAAGATGACATTGTTTTAATTTTTGCCAATCTCTTTAATGTCTACTTTAAACAAAAACAGCTGGATTCTCACACATGCTCCTGCATTCATTTACTTGGCATTCTTGCACTCATCCATTTCTTATCAGCAGCATTTGACCCAACTAATAAAAGGAAAATCAGTGCATTTCATATTAACATAAATATTTTAAAGTAAAAATCTACCTATTTTACTTATTTTTTTAAATTAAGATATTGTTTTAATTTTTGCCACTCTTTAATGTCTACTTTAAACAAAAACAGCTGGATTCTCACACATGCTCCTGCATTCAACCTGTTGCACAATGTTGTTTAGCTGAAGTGTAAGAAGAAAATCCATTTTCATACACGTATATAAATTGGAAAATGGAGGAGTATTTTAATAGCTTTTTCATAACTGGATGTTCTTCTTTGATACATTAAAGCTAGACAAATGGTTGTTTTTCTTTTTGTTTTTAGTCCACAAATGGTAGTTTCTTAAAAGTTAGGTACAATATGGAATCTGAAACCATATCAATAAACTTTCTGTACTTGGTTGCATTAAAATCCATTCATTTATCACTTATTGAGAGAGCTGAGAAAAGAGGAAGGGAAAGCGAACAGATGTTGGTGCCAGGCTGTTGGACAGAACAAAAAGAAACAGCCTTAATTTAAAAAGTGATTTGATGTGAGGACAAATGTCCACTAGTGATAATATTTACCACAGAAATGAATTACTAAATAATTTATAATAATGGTCCCAAGAAGATGTATAAAAATAGATTTTTAAAAAACTTTTACTATGAAAATTTTCAGATTAGAGACAGCAGTTTAATGAACCCATGTATCCATCACCCAGCTAAAAACAAATATTGATACAAACCTGATCTTGTTTCATACACAACCTCAAGCCATTCGCCTTCCCCCAGTCCCTACCCCATTTAGTTGCTCTAAACAATTTCTAAACAAATCCTGCACATACATTTCATATATAATATTTTAGTGTATATCTTTACAAACTTTTTTAAAAAATCACTATGTCACACAAAAATATTAACCATAATTTTTCATATCAATTCTTTGCAGTTCAAGTTGCATTAAAATCCATTCATTTATCACTTATTTTGAATGGATATTTTACCCATGCATAATTTTGTGATGTATGCACTGGTCATTTGGAAAATATTGGTTCAATGAGTTATGCAGATCTTCTCTATGGTGGCATATTTCATTATACAGCAGCAAATAATCACAGTCATTAATTTCACCACCAATCTCATCAGAAAAATCTCTAAGTATTGGGAAGCTATCAAGCTCACGATGGGAGATACAAGTTTTCCAATACTCTAATTTTTACTTTAAAGTCAAAATTTATCTACTGTCAAATTTTTTCCCTTGAAGTGACAGGTTCACTTTGTTCATTCTTTATAAAATGTCTCCCAAATACTGAAGTCTGATTAACTATAGTTCTGTCTGTCAATCTTTCTTTCACAAGTCAAACAACTGTGCAAGGGCTTTTCTTCAAGTCAACCGTCACACGTTGCTATGCAGTAGAAGTACTTTATGCCTAATTCCTATTTCATCACACAGAATATTAAAAAGACCTGAACTCAAGGTTCAAGGTTTACTGAAATAAATTTTTAGTGCTTCATGCAGGACAGTCCTAAGTGAAACTGCCCTTTTTTCCTGCAAGCACATGAAGAATACAATGACTACTTTTACAGTTTGGCACCACTGCCTTAATTCACACTAAGGCACCAGCCATGCAAATGTCAACACAGTGAAAAGGATAAATAACACCTAAGTATTATTACAAGAATAGCTTTGACTTCATGGATTTCATGGAAAGGATCGCGGGAATCCTCAGGGGCCTGCAGACAATCCTTATTTATTTCCAAAGGGCCTTCCTAAATTACAAGAAAAAAGGGAGGGGAAAAAAAAAGACCCTTTGGATTTTGTTACCACTGATTTTCATCTTGAATTCAGCAATTAAAGGCAGAGTTATAAAGTTGAGGGCACTGGCTTGAGCCAATTAAAGTACACATGGGCTTCTGCTTCTCAGTATATTTTTATCATCTTCTAAAACTACCTCAGCAACAGATTTGTAACTGTGTCAGCTCTCAGGAGCTTTTATGCTAGATCTGTATGCAAGTGAAATCAAACTCGTTTCACTCTTAAAAAAAACAAAAAAAACTTAGTCACAGAGTTAATATAAAAGCAACTACACTTCCTGATGTTTCCAGCGGGACAAACTCATTCTTATATATTCTGACTGTAATAGCTTTAAATAAAAAGCAGTAGGGCTTCCCTGGTGGGGCAGTGGTTGAGAATCTGCCTGCCAAGGCAGGGGACACGGGTTCGAGCCCTGGTCTGGGAAGATCCCACATGTCGCGGAGCAACTGGGCCCATGCGTCTGAAGCCTGTGCTCCGCAACAAGAGAGGCCACAATAGTGAGAGGCCCGCGCACCGCGATGAAGAGTGGCCCCCGCTTGCCACAACTAGAGAAAGCCCTCGCATAGAAACGAAGACCCAACACAGCCATATATAAATAAATTTAAATCATATGGGCTTCTAAAAAGACCTCCGCTTAAAATAAAAAGGCAGTAAAAGCCATAGAGTAAGAGTCTAAAATGAGCAAAGCAGAAGAGATTACCCTTACCTAACATCTTTCCCCACAGTCATAGCAGCAATCACTTTCTTCACAGCCTCCTTCCTCTTTTCTTTCTTTTCATTGTTCAGTTCAGCCTTTAATTCAAAGATTTCTCCTAAAAGACAACAAATGGGTGAGGTCCCAGGATCAGAGAACTAGAGCAGAACACTGTACTATATAGCAAGTAACACAACAGCTGACCAGTGGCAGGGCTGCAACTGAAATAAGATTATTTAAAAATTATAGGATAGGTACAGTTCAAATCCCTAGAATATTAACCAACCCATTGATAAGAATGCTATTTTGGGGTTATCGCCAGAGAGGAAGGTGTAAGCCAGATCTCAGGAAGCACAGAAGTGGGAAAAACGAAAGATATCTCATGATATCTTACTACGATGGGGAGAGAACGGCATCTGAGGGATGATCTCCCGTCAGAATTTCAAAGTCCTGGGGAAAAAATAAATGCAGGCAGGAAACAGGTTCACAAATCAATGTTTTCAAACCAGAAGAGACTCCTCATTCACCTACTCTCAACTCCACAAACAACTGAGGCTCAAATGTCACTAAGTGAGCGAGTGACAGAGCTGGCCTTAGAACTGTTTCTCCCGACTCTTTAATCCAGTGTTTCTCAACGTCGGCTACACTATTACCCGGGAAGTATCTAGAAATGCCAATGCTCAGGCTCCACTCTGGACCAAATAAATCAGAATGTCAAGGAGTAGAACTCCTATGTCCATACTTTTTAAAGTTTCCTCAAGTGATTCTAATGTATAATCAGGGTTGAGAATCACTGCTCTAATTAGTACTTTAAGATGATAATGGGCTTTAAGGCCCTATCCTGTTCAATCAATCTAAGAACAGAAGTAATAATCCTGAAGCTTCAAGAATGGTACAAACCAGAGTCATTTCTAAAGGTATAATCTTAAATGACTGACTGCTCAGGCCCTGCACCGTGAAATGCCAGGACTGTCACCACTATTTTAAGGCCCAGGCTCACCTATCTTCAGAAAGCTGGAGCTGAAATAAGAAAAAAGGTTAACCACCCTCAACTGGTTTTAAAAGAAAGAAGAAAATATACTATAAGACCACGAAAAAGAAGTTCACTATTGTCACTTCAACTTTCAATCCACAGTATTGCCTCACTTTCTTCCACCTTTATGACTGTTCTTGTTGTTCACTTTAACCTCGTTCACCAGTATAGAAATAGTGGGGGCAGCAAACTAGGTGATCTGCTGAAGCCTCTAAATGGGAAGGATGAACTGGCAAGAAGCACAGAAGTTGAGCACTAAAAAAGCCTGTTACATCAAAATCCATCGCTAACAAAGCAAACAAACTGTTACAAAAATCACCCTTTTATTTGACAGCTGCAAAAAAGCACAGACAGAAAAGCTGGGCCCTTTAAGGAGTCACTCTCCTCTTCTCCAAGTCCTCTGCTGCCAAATCCAGCTCTTAGGGTTCCCATCACTTACCTCTGAAAACGGTAAAGGACAAGCAGCACGGTTTCAGAAAATCTGAATTGTGAATAGCAGCAGGAGCTGAAGAATCAACACAGGATATAACTGAAACTATTCCAACTCCAACAGCATAAATTTAAAGAATATGCTCCAGTGGCAGTTCTGGTGGGTGTTACAGGAAGAAAAAGGAACACAGTCTATCCATTTTTTAAAATGTGGTATTTACCCAGCCATGATTCATCTGCAAGTCTCAAACCTTTACAAAAATCCCTGAATTAAAAAAAGGTTACCAGGACCCATTATAAGTGAAGGTTTGAAAAATTAGGTGAGTTTTAAAATTACATCTTTTTGTGTTATTATAGAAATATCTTGGTCATCAAAGCACACAAAATGTTAACAGAAAAAATAAATACATTTCAGAATGATAAGAGAATAAGAAAAAAAGCTGAAAATGAATGACAAGGGGCTAAATGCTTTTGTACGCTATAAGCAGTAAAAACAGCAAGAAGTTGGGTGGAGCCAAGGAGGAGCACGGAGGCAAGGTATCTCACACATACTACAGCTTTATTAAATTCTTATCTTTCCCCCCTCCTTTTCCCCTGAATCAAATCTACCAAGCATTGCTAGCAGCTAGCAACAGTTATCAATCCAGTGTTCTAGCAACAGTTCTCAATCCACATCAGAAAATTCTGGGGAGATTTTAAAAAACCCCCACATCTAGGCCATATCCCAGACCAAAGAAATCAGGATATCTGCAGGGGTAGGACTGGACGTCACCTATCGTCTTTTACTTCACTGGGCAATTCCAATGTGCAGGCAAGGCTGAAAGCCATGGACTAGTAGCTAATGTAATTAAGCAACTCTCTATGGTGTTTTCTGTATTATAATAGAAGTTTACCCTTAAATAACTCCAAACGACAGAAATATGCTTGTGCTTTCTAGAAAATTTTCTGGTGCTCCAGGCCACTATGTGTACCCTCTCATTTTCTTTTTCTTTTGAAATCATTTTAATCTTAAAGTTGCAAAATTCCCCATCTGCTAACATTATGCCACATTTGCTTTATCATATTTTTTATATATTTATACTTTTTTTTCTGATTCATTGAATAAGTTAACTGTAGACATCATGTCTCTTTAGCTCTAAATATGTCAGTGTATAACTTCTAAGAACGAGGAATTATGGTACATAACTATAATACAATGATGAAAATCAGGAAATTTAACATTGATATACTGTCATTATCTAATCTATAAACCTTATTCAAAGATCTTGATAAAGTCTTTTATAGTAATTTTACCCCCATCCTCCTTGGGCCAGGATCCAATGCAGGATCATGCATTACATTTACTGTCATGTCTCTTTAGTCTCCTTTAATCTGAAACAGCTGGCCAGCCTTTGTCTTTCATGATAATGACATTTTTAAAAAGTACAGGCCAGTCATTTTATAGAACACCCTCAGCTGTCACGGGTGTTCCCTCATGATTACACTGAGATTATGCCTTTTGACAGCCATAATTCAGAAATGATGGCATGAAATCATCATGTGTGGAAGGATAAGAAAATATCAAATTACCATGCATTGTTTTGCATAATCATTTTTGGTTAAAAATTTTAAAAATCATATGTATTAATACATGCATAGAAAAGACTGAGGATACATACTGAGTTCCCATCAGGAACAGGAATACGGAGGGAGAGAACTTTCATTTTTACTTTTTATTGCTGTATTGCTTTAGTAGTACTCCTTGTAATAAAATGTTTATTTCCAAGTAAAAAATAAAAGAATTTGGTGTAACCACTATGGAAAACAGTATGGAGGTTCTTTAAAAAACTAGAGTTACGGGCTTCCCTGGTGGCGCAGTGGTTGAGAGTCCGCCTGCCGATGCAGGGGACACGGGTTCGTGCCCTGGTCCGAGAAGATCCCACATGCCGCGGAGCGGCTGGGCCCGTGAGCCATGGCTGCTGAGCCTGCGCGTCCGGAGCCTGTGCTCCGCAACAGGAGAGGCCACAACAGTGAGAGGCCCGCATACCACAAAAAAACAAAAACAAAAACAAAAACAAAAAAACTAGAGTTACCATATGATCCAACAAACCCACTCTTGGGTATATATCCAGAGAAATTTCTAATTCGAAAAGATACATGCACCCCAATGTTGATGGCAGCTCTATTTACAATAGTCAGGACATGGAAGCAACCTAGGTGTCCATCCACAGATGAATGGATAAAGAAGATATGGTTTATATATACTATGGAGTATTATTCAGCCATAAAAAAGAATGAAATACTGCCATTTTCAGGAACATGGATGGACCCAGAGATTACCATACTAAGTGAAGTAAGTCAGACAAAGAAAGACAAATATATGGTATCACTTATATGTGGAATCTAAAAAATGATACAAATGGACTTATTTACAAAACAGAAACACTCACAGACACAGAAAATAAACTTATGGTTACCAAACAGGAGGGGAAGAAGGGATAAATCAGGACCTTGGGATTGGCAGATACAAACTAGCATATATTAAATAAAGGACAAGGTCCTACTGTATAGCACAGGGAACTATATTCAGTATCTTGTAATAACCTATAATGGGAAAGAATCTGAAAAAGAATATATATATGTATACACACACACACACACACACACACCCCTCTGAATCACTTTGCTGTGCACCAGAAATGAACACAACATTGTAAACCAATTAAACTCAATTTTTTTAAAAAAGAGAAAATAAATGTGCTTCTTCCTTTTACCCTCCTCAGAGCTATCAATCTTCAACGGATCAATCTTGGATCTCTTCCTTTCACTAAAACCTTCAAGTCAAAATGATGTGCACCACAGCCATATCTTTAAAAACCCATACTTTAATAATTTACTCAATACACTTTTCTGTAGGATATCCCCAATGAGATGGTCCAAGACATACATGTCTGAAGAGGTCAGGAGCATTCTACTTGGAACAATCTTACACCACAACTTTTGAAGAATCTTCAAAATAGGCTGTGATCAGGTTCTCATACTTACCTTTTTTATTGGTTGTGAAGTACTTGGAGTCAGTCATGGTTGTGGATCTTTAATGTGCACCTACAGCAAGAGAAGAGAATTCCTTTAACCAAGTTATTTATGTCCAGCAAGGCATTCAACTAATTTTACGATCATTTATATACAAGAATTTCTGCATTCAGAAAGTATCTTCATCCTTACAACCATCACTGGTGATCCAAAGGGATGCAAGGATAATTAAGAATGTAATCCTTGCCTCAAAAGCTAATTGGAACAAAATCCAAAGGCCTAATGGAATAGAGTGATAATCTGAACCTATCATAGTTTTATGATTTTATCCACAATTATCTTCTCAGAGCCTCCAAAACCTAAAGCTACATTTTTTTTACAAATACATCTTCAGTTAGTCACTCCAATATTTAAAATAAGGAAAAGTTTGTTTCAAAAGATCTCCCCATTACTTTCCGTTAAAGCAAATCTGATTTACTTCCCTGCCTCAAGATGGAGTCACTCTAAGACATATATTCTGAAACAGAGTAAAACTGAAAGAGAAAAAAATTTTATCAACCTATTCACCATTACATGCAGCTATCAATAAAAGGAATTTCTTTCAGAAAAAAAAGAAAAGCGTAGATTAGTAGGACAATACTTTCATGACAAACACCTAGAGAGGCAAACATCTTAGAGAGGTGTTATGCATGGATTTTTAAATTATGGTTTTCGTATTTCCAACAACCTACAATTCCCCCGAGTATTCCCCAAAATAAAAAATGTCAGTTTACAGTTAAAAACAATGCAAAAAACTGAGATATTTGTCCAGTCACACTGAGTACTAAAGAGAATCAGAACTGGTGTTAAAACTTAAAAGAACGCGGATCCCAGCTTCAACTTTAACTTTTCTGTTCCAATTTCCAGAATTAATCCAGTTGACATAAGGCTCCACTGGTAAAACCAAAACAGCATGGACTGATCACATTTCTCCCCAAATAATGAGACAATGTTTTCTGATTTGAGAAACCCTAAGATTTTGTCCAATGTACTTGACTTCTTCAAATACATTAAAATTTTCTTTTAATAAAGAAAAATGAGCACTCAAAAATGAGTATCTCAAAAATGTGTATCTTCTGGAATTTCCCTGGTGGCACAGTGGTTAAGACTCTGCGCTCCCAAAGCAGGTGGCCCAGGTTCGATCCCTGGTCCAGGAACTAGATCCCACATGCGTGCCACAACTAAGAGTTCGCATGACACAATTAAGGAGCCAGCGAGCCTCAACTAAGGAACCCGCCTGCCACAACTAAGACCTGACACAACCAAGTAAATTTTTTAAAAAATGATTATCTTCTTACTGACCACCATCATTAATAATACTTATCACCAAATTTTGGACAGATTCCCTGGCACCTACTCATTATTTTCTGGTCAAAACAACGTGAGTGATAATATATTTGGCAAACTTGAGCGATAATACCTCCACAAACAATGGTAATTATGGATCTGAGAAAAAAGACCTAAGCACTCAACAAATCAATGCAATTAAGGAAAAAAGCCAGAAAATCATAAAATAATGAAAAAAGGTTGGCTCAAATTTGTTCTCTAAAATGTACTACTTGGACTATTTAAGGGAAATTAGACTCATTTGTTATCTTTCCAAGGAGCTACTTAATGTTTATAGTACTGATCCTTATACAATAGTGCTTTTAGGTTGTACAAGAATTTCACTGAATTTACCTTGTTAAGAGAAGTGAGCTAGAACTCACACAAATCATTATAGAATACAGAAATTTCTGATTTGACACTATTTGTTATAACTTAAAGTGAGCCTGTAACAGAGGCCTTTTTTTTTTTTAACATCTTTACTGGGGTATAATTGCTTTACAATGGTGTGTTAGTTTCTGCTTTATAACAAAGTACATCAGTTATACATATACATATGTTCCCATATCTCTTCCCTCTTGCATCTCCCTCCCTCGCACCCTCCCTATCCCACCCCTCCAGGCGGTCACGGTCACAAAGCACCGAGCTGATATCCCTGTGCTATGCGGCTGCTTCCCACTAGCTATCTACCTTCAGAGGCTTGTCTTATGTAGTATTTTCATAATGTCTTTTCTGGCTGAAATTCAAAGAATTATAATCTTTTAATCCATTTAGTCATTTAATCCATTCACAATGTAAACTAAATGTGAAGTAGGCAAACTGAAGAAAGGAGTCCTTCACATAAAAGACCTGGAATAGGAACTTCCCTGATGGTGCAGTGGTTAAGAATCCACCTGCCAATGCAGGGGATGTGGGTTTGAGCCCTGGTCCAGGAACATTCCACGTGCCATGGAGCAATTAAGCCCGTGTGCCACAACTACTGAGCCTGTGAGCCACAACTACTGAGCCCACATGCCACAACTACTGAAGGCCACAAGCCTAAAACCCGTGCTCCGCAACAAGAGAAGCCACCGCAATGAGAAGCCCACACACACCGCAACTAGAGAAAGCTCACACACAACAATGAAGACCCAACACAGCCATAAATTAATTAATTAATTTAAAAAAAGACCTGGAATAAATCTGAAGTTATCATCTAAGAACTTATATATACAAAGAGGAAAACCAGTATACAGAAATGATTATAGTACTAGAGCCTGACAGGAGGGCCATAGCTCAAGGCCATTATGGTCTATCCAGGATGTTATTAAGCCACTCTAGTCCTTTGGGATCATCAAAAGTTAAAACTTGCTTAACATTTTTTTTTTTTTTTTTTTTTTTGTGGTATGCGGGCCTCTCACTGCTGTGGCCTCTCCCGCTGCGGAGCACAGGCTCCGGACGCGCAGGCCCAGCGGCCATGGCTCACGGGCCCAGCCGCTCCGCGGCATGCGGGATCCTCCCGGACCGGGACACAAACCCGTGTCCCCTGCATCGGCAGGCGGACTCGCAACCACTGCGCCACCAGGGAAGCCCAAAACTTGCTTAACATTTAAAGACAAAAGCTGCTTGGAATTTCTCACTGTTCCTTTGAAAAAGGGCCCCCAAATCGTTCTGTTTTCTAAAGCTCTCATACACATTCACATATATTAAATTTTTAACAGAAAATTTCAGCACCATCTGTTAAACATTAAATTAACCTAGTCTTAAATCGTACCTTTATTAGTGACCCACACATTTCATTACTTCCCCTAACAAATTTCATCATCGAGGAATAGATTTCTGTCCTTTTACACTGTGAGCACTAAGTTCTTAACTAGAGAATAATGTACCAGCCCACAAAATTTCAGGGAAGAGGACAGAATCAAGTACATGATCTTAGACCCTAAATTAAGAACCCCTGCTTTTCAAGAAAAAGGAGAAACACACCACTCTCTTATCTCGCACTGTCCTACACAACAGTAATGAAATATCCCTTACTCATATTGGCAGAGCAACATTTTATCATGTCAGTTCCTGACTTAAGCTAAAAGAAACTCCCCCCAAATAAACTAGACTAAACAAAAACAAATGAGAAGAGGCGGGGTTGCACAACACTGTGAATGTACCAAATGCCACCAAACTGCTCACTCTAAAATGGTTAATTTTATGTTATGTGAATTTCACCTCAAAAAATTGCAAACGTATGTATTTTTCGGCTGCGTTAAGTCTTCGTTGCTTCACGTGGGCTTTCTCCAGTTGTGGCGAGCAGGGGCTACTCTTCGTTGCTGTGCGTGGGCTTCATTAGTTGCAGGACGCAGGCTCAGCAGTTGCAGCACATGGGCCCCAGAGCACGTGGGCTTCAGCAGCTGCAACGCGTGGGGTCAGTAGTTGTGGCGCACAGGCTTAGCTGCTCCGTGGCATGTGGAATCTTCCCAGACCGGGGATCAAACCCCATGTCCCCTGCATTGGCAGGCGGATTCTTAATCACTGCACCACCAGGGAAGTCCCTGTATATATTTTTAAATGAGACACTGTTTTTGTTTTTTTTTTTAATGAGACACTCTTAATCACACACCAGAGATGAATATGGTCAGATTCTCTAAATCATAGGATGGTGAAAACTGTTGTCTGGGGCTTCCCTGGTGGCGCAGTGGTTGAGAGTCCGCCTGCCGATGCAGGGGACTATGGGTTCATGCCCCGGTCCGGGAGGATCCCACATGCGGCGGAGCGGCTGGGCCCATGAGCCATGGCCGCTGAGCCTGCACGTCCGGAGCCTGTGCTCCGCAACGGGAGAGGCCACAACAGTGAGAGGTCCATGTACCGCAAAAAAACAAACAAAAAAAAACTGTTGTCTGCTTTAGAAGCCAAAGAAAAAGCAGCCAAGATAGAGTTCAAAGAATAAGTCAAGTATTTGCTGAAGAGCCTCAAAAATCAAGTTCCTTCCGGGAGCAGGGGGAATTTATTCCTCAGGAGAGTCCCACGGCAAAGCCAAGCCATCATGGAACTGGAAGTCACACTACCTTTTTACCAGATCAAACTAGAGAAGTCACCGGCTGTTCCGAGGACCTGAGGTATGACCTCAGAACACTGATAAAGAAAAAAATAATGCTGCCACAGTCAAAAGCACAATCACTCTAACTTTCCTAGCCCAGAGTATGATATCACTGCATTTCAGAAAAGGTCTCCTTGTACAGGATTATACATCTAGATTTAACATAACCTAGTTTCTACTAAATATAGGTTGTAAAAGTCCCTTCTCAACTACTCCTCCCTCCTTCCGGTGCCCGTAAAGAGAATAAGGCCAGAAAAAAATTAATAGGGTCTTAATTTCAAATGGCTCCCTGGGAAATGGCAGCTAAATTCACATAAAGTAGGACTTTACACAGTTGGTGCTAGTAGGGAAAAAGTGAACAGTTGACCAAATTATAAAGCAGAAAGGTCATTTCAGCAATCTTTCATTACAAGGGTGAGAGGTGCTAATCAGATATTTCAATAATGCAAAGACAATGGCATCTTCAGGTATCATTTATTGCATAAGAAATGACAGCAGACAACTCATTACAACAGACACACCTGCAATTTCCATTTAAAAATGACCACAAAATAATCTGTTAATATTATCCGGTAAGAAAAAAAGCTCAAAAGTTTTACATCCAATTCTTAATTGAAATAAATTCTGGAAAACTTAGGCCTGGAAGGAGAGAAAAGAAGGAAGAAAGGAAAATGTGCCCTACCTGATTCGTTCCCTGTTCAGCTTGGTTCGTAATATTTTAAAATACGGGTGTGTTAAAGAAGAAAAAGAAAAGATGGAAGAACTGGACTTTCTTGAGTCTCAAGTCACAGAACGTTAGCTTTGTATTAAGTTTACCACCCAATTTTCAGTGAGGCTATTTGCAGAACACACTATACTTCCTGCTTCTTTGGGAGTTTAAAACTATTAAGATACCTGCAAACAGTTCTCCTCTTACCACCACGCTTAGTCATCATTGGAATGTGTTACACGTTTTCTTGTACAGCTGCATCTCCTTCATTTGCTGCTTTCTATTATGACTTTGTAAGTGTACCCTGAGGCTAAGCAACAGAATTATACCAGGGAGGTGATTAATAATTTAAATTGTTCCTCACTGAGACCACTTCCTTTGTCATTCTTCCTTTTCTAAAGTTACTGAGTTTTCTTTACTTTCTCTTTTAAACCACATGATTATAACAGTGTTTGGCATTTAAAACACACTTCTTAAAAGTCAAAGTTTAATGAAGCATTCACACTTCATTCACACTGCTTCATAATGAAGCAGCCAGGTGAGTTTAAAAAAAGTCTGACCCGCAAATGGGCACTGTTTTCAGTGCTCTGAAAACAAAGAGCATGAATCAATTCTTTGGATTCAAAGAATATGGAATAGCAGGAAGTTCCAGTTTCTTTACCTCTGTCTTAATCTACAGTCTTTCCTCAAACCAGACCGCTCCTTCTAAGACCGGAAAGAAAAAACTCCGGGCTAAGATTTACTCCCACCTGCTTCCCCCTCTCTCACATCGGGTCAATTCGGGAGGTTTCTCTTCCCTTTCTCCAATGTCAGGAATTCCTCTCCTTTCCCCAGGTGGTCAAGATTCTAGGGATATGTTCCTCCATTACGAGGTGAGGAAGAGGTGTCTCAACCTCAAATTACAGAAGACGGGCGAGGTCTGCCCATCTATGAGCAAAACTCTGGGGGAACCCCTTTCCCCTTCTGGTACCTGGACACGTCCCAGCCTCTCAGTGAACGACGCCAAACCGAGAAGAAGGTTCTCCCCTCGGCCTCCAGGCTCTACCGGCCACACCCCTGGCCTCTGGCCCTCCGAACCCCCCACTTCGAACATATCTTTTCCCCAGTGCCCCCCAACTCCCAGTTGCCACCCCGCGGATTCCCTCACCCCGCTCCAGCGGTGGAGTGCCTTTCTCCAACCCTCTTCCTCACAACGGTCACACCCGACGGCTCACTCCATCTTCAACGGTCACGCTCCTAAGATTGCTCTCCGCCCGTCTCCAACCAAGCCTGGCCCCCTTCCCCATGAAAGAGGGACACACCCCAAAGTTAGCCGCCCCGAACTCACCGGAGGCAAGGGCAGGGGTGGCAGCAGCAGCCAGAGAGCACGGCCCGAGCGGTGTTGCAATGGTTTCCTGCACGTCACGACTCCTTCTCCAGGTCTAAGCCACTGCGCAAAACCCACTTTGCCAGGGACAAAGATGGTGGACAGGAAACTCTGACGTCAGACAGCATCGCCGTGTGACGTCATCCAGGCGCGCGGGAGAGCCAGAAAGGCGGTCATCTCTGTCGCCTTGGAGACGGAAAAATTTTGCGCAGTAGGGAAGCGACCTGAGGTCTGGGCCTCCGAGGAAGTTCACTGACTATCGGAATGGATCTATTAAACAAGCTGACATTCCCTGGATTTGTTTCCTCGCACAGGAGTTCTCTAAAAACTTACACATAGGGATAGTGAAACATCCTGTTTTCTTAAAAAAAAAAAAAAACCCAGCTAATTTCCCTGGCCAGTTCAGGAATGTGGACAATGGTGCTCCAGCCCAAGACCATACAAGGGCAGTGGGACTGGTGGAGAGTTGTGCAAGGAAAAGAGGTTGACATGGCCTCAGATCTGAGTTTGAATCCATCTGAGACCGAATCCCTGTCCTGAATGTGATTAGGAAAGTTACTTAACGTCTCCTCAACCTTAGTCTTACTTGTGAAATAAATCCAGTAATATAACTCTCTCCAGCCTGTGAAGCTTAAAGTAGGTAAGGCGCCCAGCATGTAAAAGGCGTGCTTACACAAAAGTAAGTTCCTTTCAGAAACCAAGACCTAGATATCTCTGTACCTTCCCCTCTAAACGAAAACTTCCCACCTAAAACTGCTCTAAGTAATAATAAAGTCTTTAACCAAACAAGAAGAGGAATGTGAAGAATGGGAGCCTGAGGCAGAAGCTGGGAAAAAACCAAAGTGCAAAGGGGACTGAGAAGTAGAGAGGTAGAAGGAAAAGCAGGTAGTCATAATCATTTAGGACGTTTTTAGAGTTCTATCAAAGTATAGGAACTATATACTATATCTCTGAGGCCTAGTCGCCCCCTCCCCAAAATTTGTTGAATGGATAAATGTATGAGTGAGTGGTCAACAACAACAGTTGCTATAGAGAAAAGGAGGAAGGGCCGAAAAGTGTCCAAGGATTTAGCAGCACAAAGGTCTTCGATGTCATTGCTGAGACCATCAGCAGAGATAATGAAGGCAAAAGCCATGCTGCAGAAGTTTGAAGATAAATGGGAGGTAAGGAAATGAAAATAGATAACTCCATAAGAAAGTATGGCTGAAAGAGAAGAGATATAGGATGGTATCTGAGGGAGAAAGTAGCAAGCACTTTATTTTTAAGTTCTATATTCATACATTTTCTTTACACTAACCCTTTAGCAATACCATGGGTTCAATCATTTTTCCTACCCATATGACTCCAAAATATCTATCTCTAGCCTTGACCTAGTCCCCAAACTTCACCACCAAATTGCTAACCGCACTGATCGTAAGTCTGCACATATGGCCCACCCAAATTAAGCAAATCATAAGAGTATGCGGGGGGTGTTTAAAAGCCGTGGTTCCAGGTACAACTCATAGAAGACAGAGGTGGATTTTGTAAAGACATGCCACCAGAAAAATCTTTGATTCATACCTCTCCCCGGTTCAGAAACTTTCAATAGCTCCTCATTTCCTAATTTGTACAGAACCTATCCTTCTCCCAGTTTTCCCCATTTCTTTGCTCTTTAGTTTTCTCATCCATAAAATGGGAGAAATACTAATATCCAATCATAATGTTATTACAAGGATGAAATGAATTAGTGTATGTAAAGCACTTAGAACTATGCCTGCACATAGTATGGACTATGTAAATATTTGCTGTGATTGCAATTATTTGAACAAATTACACTGCCAGAAATTACTAGCCAGAAATCTGGGGGTCATTCTTGACTTCTCTCTCTCTTAACTGCCACATTCATTCCATCTCCAAGTTGTCAATCCTACCTTCAAAATATATTTCAAATTCATCCAATCCCTTCTATTCACCTCATTATTCCAAGCCACCATCGCCTCTTGCCTGAACTACTAGACACCTCAACTGTCCTCCCAACCACTATTCATACAGCAGCCAGATTTTTGTTTCACTTTTTTTTGACGTATAAACGAACATTCCAAAAAGTGCACACCAAAAATATAAAGCCTGATGAATTTTCACAAAGTAAATGTAACCACATAACCATTACGGGGTCATCTGAAAAACATAAACCTGGTCATGACTCCGGTGTATAAATCCTTCAACGACCTCCCATTGTACTTTGACTAAAATCCAGCTGCCTTCCCATGGCCTATGAGTGGTTAGGCTCCTGTCTACCTCTCTTAATATCATTTTATCCTTTTCAGTCAGTCCTCATTTCCTCTTCATTTCACCTCTTGCTAGCTTTTGCAGCTCTCAAATAGGCCAAGCTCTTTCCCATCCTAGGGCCTTCACAACTACCGCTCCTCCTACCTAATATTCATTTTCCCCAACTCCACACAGGGCTGGCTGGCTTATAATTTAGGTCTCATTTTAATTGTAATCTCATAAAGGCACTCCCTGATTACCCAATCTAAACGGTTCTTCTCTCCCAGGCCCCACTGCCACCCCCATCATAGCCCTCTTATTACATTTGTAAATTATATATTAGTCTCTTTACTTGTTCATTATCTCTCTCCCCAACTAGACCGTAAATTCCATGAAGGCAGATACCAAGTCTGTTTTTATTACTACTGTCTACCCAGCACCTAGCATAATGCTTGGCACACAGGATGTATTCAGTAATAAATGAATAAGTAAATTATTCAGGAATAAATGAATGAATGTCCACAAGCAAAGTACTAAAACTAGCATTTAAGAGCCTCTATATTATGGTCAACAGTATAGACTATGTATTATTGGCCTATTTTCTTCTCTATATTTAAAGCAAACAATTTCCTCCTCAAATACAATCCACGCTGCTCCCCTAGCCTGGAAAACCCTGTCACCATGACTGTGACTTTCCCCAAATGTACTCATCTTCTGAGGTCCACCTAATCCACAAAACTTTCTCAGTGGACATCTGGTCCTGATATAAGATGCAGGAGATACCAGGTTACATCGCTGTATTAGAAAGCAACTGGCAGAAAGAAGCTGAGATAAAACGTGAGGTTAGAAACGATCTTCCCTTTGGTTACAAAGGCCAATATAGCTTCTGTTTAAGCTAGTTTGAACGGCCTCATTTCTCCCAGCTGTTACTGTCTCTTCCTCTAAACTCACCATATTAACCTATCTGATGGCTCTTCACACCTTTTAACATAAGTGCAATCTATTTTTGTGTCTTGCTTATTACACCATAATCCTGGGAGTGGGATCTGTGATGAGGTGTTTATTATTTATTGGCTGTAATAATTGACATTGTTATTTTTGACTGCCTTTTTTCTCACATAACAACATCAGTTTACTTTTGGAATACCCTCAAAGGACTATTAAGGTGTCTTGCACTCTTCTGGCTAAGAGTGAAACAGGGAGTGGAGATGAAATCTGAACCAAGGTCAGTCAATAGGGATCTGAATCATAAGTACAGTGACAGAAATTTGTTGAAGCTCGTTCATTGCAACAACGATGCCTGTATGACACTTTGCTAATTCTTGCTAGAAACATCCAGGAGGACTGTGTAATTCCTATTCCCTCAGAGCTGGTTTTCCTTATTTTATTAGCTACTCCATATTCTTCTAATAAATTTTTTAGTTTAAATTAGCCTGTTTTCTGTTGCTTGTAACCAAAGAACCCTAACTGATACCAATGTTTAACTAACTTCCCACTCGTCTTAGGTGATGCTATTTCTCAGCTTTGTCTTTTTGCTGTTCACTTAAGAAAAGCCTCTCTGTAAGAGCTACCACTGACCAAGAACCTAAAGCTAGGTGTTTTATATAGATACATTATCTCTACTCCTTAAAACTCTTGTAAGGTAAAATCTTCCATCAATGTGACTTTCTCCAGCAGGTATCCAATCAGACTATAAAACACTTTTTTTTTTGGCCACGCTGCATGCAGGATCTTAATTCCCCTGGCCAGGGATCCAACCCATGCATCCTGCAGTGGAAGCACAGTGTCCTAACCACTGGACCGCCAGGGAATTCCCTGAAACACTTTTTGGAACCACAATTAAGGTTAATTTGCAAGACTTTATTTCTCCTATTGAAACAACTAAACCCAAACCTTGTTCCAGCGTTCTCATTATGTGAAACAATTAACTATCTTTATACCATAACGTCCTCTGGTATAAAGTAAGCAAATAATATCTTCCATTTCTAGCTATTTAGCCCAGGGGTTGAGGAGAGAGGTTGGAGAGAGAGGAGATGAACTTTAACTATTAACCAAATTCAGTAAACCTGCGGCTACTCAAGGCAATTGCATACGATGTAAAAGCAGTTTGCAAAAGGTCAGGTTAATTACATTAACTTTGGTATACAATGAAAAGTACCTTCTCTGACAAGCCTCCCCAATTCATGCTAGTTAGAATTCAACAGCATCACTCCGTCTTAGCACTGTATTCATATCGCTAATGTGACGCATCCTACCGTGTTCGAGGGTAGGAACCATTTTCATTTAGTGTAGCAAGTGCCTAGAGTTCTGCTCGAACGTAACCTAACCTAGAAGACAACTAAGGTACCAGTTTGAATGAAAAATAATCGTCCCAAATTCTGAACAACAGCAGGACATTTTTTTTTAATAACTGGCAGCCATAATGCTAAGGCTTCTATCTCGGCTTTGTCACTTCAAATCCTTCCCGAAGGCGGCAAAAATAGTGAGCCACCACCCCCGCCGCAAGCAAAGTGAGCCTTCCATCTCCACATTCCCTTGGGTCCCTCGCCTCTATCTCTATCGCCCCAGGGAACAAAGGCCTCAGCAACAGGCCGAGCTCTGGCTCCGGGCGCCAGACTTCAGCGCGGCGACACAGCACCTTGCCAAAAAGACTCTGTAGAGAGATATCAGAGCTGTGGCTTTCCAACAAGACAGCGATGCAAAACCAGCTAAGAAAAGTAAAACCAACCAGCGGGAAACTCCTCTCCAACCGAGCCCGCTGAGGATTCTTTACTTTCAGCTGGGGGTGGAAGCGGAAGTCCCTGTGAGATCATAGAGTTCTCTAGTTCCGGTCGCGGGGCCGCGTTCGGGGCTAGAGTGCCTCTCCACGGCCACCGGGTTCCAAGCGGCTTCTATTTCCGGTTGCGGCTTCTGACATAAAGCCGAGACCGGCTTTCAAACGCGGCGCCGCGGGTTCCTCGCCCCTCGCCTGGGGTCAGCTCGCAAGGACTGGCGCGGGCGGGGGGATTGCACAGCCCACAGCTGAGCCAGGCCGTTGGGGCCGGCCTGCACTGGCACCTTCGATCCCTCAGAGCCGCCTGGCTTTTGAGCCCTCCGGATTGGGAGTCCGTGATTGGCCGCCTCCAGGACTGCCGCTCGAGAGGCCAGCGCTCCTTCGCCGTACCTGTCCCCCCATAGTCACGCTTTTCCCTGTGAGGTGCAGCATTAATCAACTCACCTCTCCCACACACAACTTCCCTAACGTGGGTGTCCGCGTTGACTTCATTCTTCACCTTCACTTGAGACCCCTCCCCTCTGCCTCCGGAAGAGGTCTTTTTTGCCCAGTTCCTGTAAATTAGCACCCATCTGGCACCCCCAGAAAGTTCATGCTTACTAGAGAGTTTGTGGGCAAAGTAAAACCCAGTGCACACACGGAACTATGGCTGAGCACGGGGCTCACATCACAGCTGCTTCTGCGGTGGATGACCAGCCATCCATCTTTGAGGTGGTAGCACAGGACAGTTTAATGACAGCAGTGAGACCTGCTCTTCAGCATGTGGTCAAGGTAAGGATTTAATTCTCTGAAAAGTTTTAGGAACGTCCGGGTAAAAACCAAGCCAATAATCTGAATTTATTTGTTGGCCTAAGTTTTGAAATAACCAATTAGCGTATAATGCACATCACGTGATTTAATGGTTATGGAGTCTCTTGTTATGTGTACTGAATACCCAGCACTTCAGGGAGGTTAAGGTAGACCCAGAAAGAAAAGTGTGGAAATTCAGAGGGAAAAAAAGGAAATATAAATACAAGGCATAGTAGCTGTGTAATGGAATGAATTTCATTTACTTATTTTGCTTTAGGTTCTTGCAGAATCAAATCCTGCCCGCTACGGCTTCTTGTGGAAGTGGTTTGATGAAATCTTCACGCTGCTAGATCTTCTGCTCCAGCAACATTATCTGTCTAAAACCAGCGCCTCGTTTTCTGAAAACTTCTATGGCTTAAAGAGGATCGTAATGGGAGACACACACAAGCTTCAGAGACTGGCCAGTGCTGGTCTCCCAAAGAAGCAGCTTTGGAAGTCAGTTATTTTCCTGGTTCTTCTTCCCTATCTGAAAGTGAAGCTGGAGAAGCTGATTTCTAGCCTGAGAGAAGAGGATGAATATTCCATCCATCCCCCTACTTCCCGCTGGAAACGATTTTACAGGGCCTTTTTGGCAGCCTACCCATTTGTTAACATGGCCTGGGAAGGCTGGTTTCTTGTACAGCAGCTTCGATACATCCTAGGAAAGGCTCAGCATCACTCACCACTGCTGAGTCTGGCTGGGGTTCGGCTAGGTCGACTTACAGTTCAGGATATACAAGCTCTGGAGCACAAACCAGGCGGAGCCAGCATGATGCAGCAACCAGCTGGGAGGTAAGGCCTTAACATTTCCCCAACATATTTGATTAATAAATCCTAAAATCTTATCCCAATTTTATGAAATTTACCTCCCTCAGTCCACTTTGGATTATTTCATAAAATCATCGAAAAATTCTTGTGTCCATAAAACAAGGATTGCCATCCTGGTAACCTTCCTCATCATACTGGCTACATTTTTGCACACACTTGCTATGTACCAGGCCCTTTGCTAGGTGTTTACGTATATTATCTCAATCCTCATCACAGCTCAATGAAATAAATGCATTAGCACCATTTAACAGTTGAGGAAACTAAGTTCTAACAGTTGAGTACCTTGCCAAGGCCACACAGCTAATAGGCGGCAGAGCTTAGATTCAAGCCAGATCAGTACAATTCTAAAGACTGCTCTTAACCATGGTGCTATCCTGCTCCTAGTGTCTGTGTTCTCTGACAAGTTCAAATGTATTCCTCAGTACTGCTGAGTTGTTTTTTAAGTGAGTTATTTCTTTTTCTGGATATACTATCTTCCACCCCCATAAAAGGTCTATATAATCAATGGCTCATTAATTTCTTTCTCAAAACACAAAGCAAACAAAGCAAGCCCTAGTCATTAAAAACAAAGCTTAGCTCCTAGAACTCCTAAAATACGGTAGGTTAGAAAGAGGGAATTGTTTCGAATAGACACTTACAAGAGAAAACGCCAGTCCAGCAACTATTCAATCCCCAAGCTCAATCAACGGTTCTAATGAAAAGTGTAAGAATTGCATGCGTATTAGTTGTTCTGTGATTGTACCTAAATAAACAATTTCTCCTTTTGCCTCCTTGTTCTGTTCTCCAAACAGCGTTGGCGAGAAGATAAAGTCAGCTCTGAAGCAAGCCGTGGGAGGTGCCGCCTCATGCCTCTCTACTGGCCTCTCGGTGGGTGTATTCTTCCTGCAGTTCCTTGAGTGGTGGTATTCATCCGGAAACCAAGAAACCATCAAGTCATTGACTGCCCTGCCTACCCCACCACCACCGGTACATCTAGACTACAATTCTGATTCTCCCCTGTTGCCCCAAATGAAGACTGTGTGCCCACTGTGTCGTAAAAACCGGGTGAATGACCCCGTTCTCGCCACCTCTGGCTATGTGTTTTGTTATCGCTGTGCGTTTAATTACGTGAAGAGTCACCGAGCTTGTCCCATCACAGGTTATCCAACACAAGTACAGCATCTGATTAAACTGTACTCCCCTGAGAGCTGAAAGGGATTAGCACCTTGTCTCACAACGAAATGACTGCGCTATAAGGCCAGAGGGCTGGTTTTCCACACGGTAAATAGCATTATTTGATCATCCTCAATTAATAATTGTATGAACTTTAAACAGCCACATGGATTTCTTTAAAAGGATGTACTCATTGATCTTAACCTTTTAGCTTGCTCCCTAGACACCTCTACTTAGAGTTGACCGAGCTGGTCAGAGTGAGAGAATCAGGACTGGCAGGGGATGTGAGGGTCAGCACAGAGAAGGGGATCAAAGAGGGTACTCGGCTCAGAAGCTTTTCCTGTCCCCTTCCTTAAAGGACAAGAGGTATAGAAGCTCTCAGGAAAAACCCGTTAGACCTCGTAGAGTGGGTAGTGAAGGGGAAGCAGGCCTTTTGAGAAAGGAAAGCATTTATCTGCCTATGAGGAATAGGTTTTATCGGTTTGCAAACAGTGTGAAATATGGACCTGCTTTTTTAAATTTTATTTTATTTATTTTTTTAATACAGCAGGTTCTTATTAATTATCACTTTTATACAAATCAGTGTATACATGTCAATCCCAGTCTCCCAGTTCATCCTCCCACCCCCCCCAACGGACATGCTTTTTATAGAAATACTTAAAAACACTTTCTCCTTCCATATGCTGAGACTCATTTGTTAAGTAACATTTGCTATAGTTTATCACCTTTTAAAGATCCCTTTGTGAACCACACATATCTTCCTTGGGAAACTGGTTACAGGAAAATAGGGGTTGAATGTATATACACAATAGTCTGAAGACTTCAGTGTGAAAGCAAAGCTATTAATGAAGAGATGAAGTAAAATACTGCCCTAACTAT
Organism: Lipotes vexillifer; assembly: GCF_000442215.2. Lineage (NCBI taxonomy): Eukaryota > Metazoa > Chordata > Mammalia > Artiodactyla > Lipotidae > Lipotes > Lipotes vexillifer. The sequence continues at coordinate 66,141 of NW_006771640.1, forward strand.
GACTGTGTAAAGACAGGACCTTTTCATAAGCTCTTTCTGCTTGCTGTTAAGACTTTGCTAAGCTGACATGAATTATTCTGGCTGTTACTAAAGTTTCTACAAAATGCTTAAGTAAATTTTAAGAATAAATGTTTTTTGGCAAAGAGCTGTTCCATGTCATGATTATGTGGAAACTGAACGATTAGTCGAGGTATTTAGAGTAAATTTTTCATTCAGGCCACCTTTGCCTTTTTTTTTTTTTTTTTTTTTTTTGCGGTATGCGGGCCTCTCACTGTTGTGGCCCCTCCCGTTGCGGAGCACAGGCTCTGGAAGCGCAGGCTCAGCCGCCATGGCTCACGGGCCCAGCCGCCATGGCTCACGGGCCCAGCCGCTCTGCGGCATGTGGGATCTTCCTGGACCGGGGCACGAACCCGTGTCCCCTGCATCGGCAGGCGGACTCTCAACCACTGTGCCACCGGGGAAGCCCCTACCTGTGATTTTTGAGGCATGCTGTATTAACATTTTGCTTTTTTTGCTAATCCAATATTGGAGAGAAATCCTCTCCTCCAACAGCAAGAATTCAATCTTGAGTGAAATACCTTATTTCTCAAGTGAAATACTGCACAAACACTTAAGTTGCCACTGGATCAGCAGGATTAAACATACAGGTTAAAAACATACCGGTTAAAAAAAAAAATCATTACTACAAGAGGAAGGATGAAAATGATTTTTAAGTGCCTCTGCTGAGACAGGTGTCCAACACAACTCATTTTAGCAATTCAAAGCACATTTTCTGATAGCACTAAGATAATAGAACTAAATTTTGAAATAGAATATCCTATAGATTTAAAAATATTAACACTTTTATGTACCATGAGAAGAGTATAATGGATATTTGCAAAAATTCTTATTAATCCACAAGGTTTTACCAGAACAAATACCATAGTTAAGTAAACTTTTTTTTTAATTTAAAAATTTTTTAATTTGTTTCAAAGTTAAACCCAAGACACACTGACTTCACAGGAAATCCAATGAGAAATGTTTTTCTAGGCTGAACACCTGTTTCCCCTTAGTCTCCCCCCAAAAAACATGTACATGTTAATTACTTTCATTTTACAATCACTGCTAACTAAACATTTTTAATATAGTAATAAGTCAATAAGGGAACAGAACCAGATTCAGGATTGAAATAATGCAGTTTTCCATGAAGATTTCAAAGCCATATTTTTCACCTCAACCTACAAAGAAAAACAGGAAAGTATCAGTAATTAAGAAGAATATTAAACACTCTTACACATAATAAAACCAGTATCCAAATAGGCTAGAACATACCAATGTGGAAAAACCACAACCAGAATCAGCTCAGAGAGAAGATTAAGGGGTCATACCCTGGTCAATGCCAACACTGAAGCAATGGCAATACCAAGTCAGAATATACTTCACTCATCATTGCATCATTGCTTTTCACCTCCTTATATTATCTAAGAGCAGCCCAACACCCTATTTTCACATCCAAGAAAACTTAGGTTTACCCATGAGAAAAAAAGACTTCTTTTTAGATAAGTTGCAACCGTGGGCTTTCAATATTTGATCTTCTACTATTCACCTCAAGCAACTCTGCTGTACAAAAATGCAAACTTGAACAAGTTTTGTTTTGGAGGTGCTTTTAAAAAATTTTTGTAATACAGAGTAGAGTGGAGAAGCATTTACAGTTCAAAAACATTTCTTGTTTTAGTGAGTCCAAACACCACGCATGATAAAATCTCAGGGATGTCTGTGAAGGGATTTATAATCTAGTTCTAAAGCAAAATCTTTAGAAAAGATTTTCTCCTAAAATCCTTTATAAAGTAAACTCCAGTTCATTTAACATACAATTTGATCTACAATTCTGCTGCCAACAAAGATGAAAAGTATAGTCATAAAAATTTTTATACAAGAGTCTGCTAAAGAGTCCAAGACCCAGGGCGGCTAGGATTTGACAAAGGTCCATAGCAAAATAACAGCAATGCTGGAAAGAGAAACTGAGGTCTGATTACCAGATTTACATTTTTCCACTACCAGCTAAATACAAGGTTTAATTTCATTTTTCTCCAGGCCATGGGCAAGATAAAGGAAACAATGCAAAGCCTGGGTAATTCACAACATGGATGATGAATTTCTGAATGAGAAAGCTGCCTGCATTTTATTTATTCTAAATGACACCTCGGAGTTTACTATCGCTGACATGCTATGCTAAAGTACTAGGATCACAATGTCAACCTCTCCAGCTTTTCAGCATTGTATCTAAATAACAATTCTGGAGACACAACATGCCTCCTTCAGCCATTTATAAATGTCAGTAGATTGATATTCCATAGTTAAAAACGTACATCTATGGTCTGTGTTCTCCATTCAGCAACTGAATTCCACAAAGAGAGGGAAACTAGTAAAGTGCCTGTTTAGAGGCTCGAGCCTTTATCTCATCAACCTGTGCAGAAGTAAGTACACGTTACAAAAAGCAAACAGGCTAAGAGAAATTAAATAACCTTGTCTAAAAGCATGAAACTTGTGAGCAGAGCTCCAAGTGTGCTCCAGCCACACACAGAGGGCACACTTTCCTAGTTCTCTTCCTCAGTAAGCTTTCCTCTGTCTGGAGCGCCTTCCCTACCCCTTTCAATCTGGAGAAAGTCTGTAGTTCTAAAACCTTGTTCAAACGTCACCTTCTCTGTTAAGTGGTCCCTAACTCCCTCAGTCATCCCCTCCTCTGACTCCCACAGCACTTTTTCCCACCACAGTACGCATCACACGCCAATTATTCACCCATTCACGTCCCCCACTTTCCGTCTCGCCCACCAGCCCCATTATGCAGAGCTCCTAAAGAACCAGGACTTCCTCTTACTGGCCTTTGCATCCATTACACTCAGAATGATGCCTGGGACACAGAAGGCGGCTCAATAAGCGACAGTTTAATTCAGTCAGTGAACGACCCTCCCTACTGAACCCTAAGCTCCTGGATTATACAAGCATCAGCAGTTTATAAAGCCGACTTACCGCCAACATTTCACATAGGTTAAGGACGTCCCTCAAGCATCTCTAAGCCCTCCGTCCTCCAACTTATAACTCATGGCATTCTGCATGGCACCCTGCGCAGGACCACCAATACTTATACACGGTGTATCCTCCAAACGATAATAATAACAACAATAACAATACTACTGCTGATAATAATAATAATAACATCCAAACCCCACCAACTTCAGGAAAGACTGAGACGCCATCCTTCCGGGGAAACACAAGGCCGGATCCAGGGCTCAAACCAAAGCCTCAAGCAGGGGGTCCGCAGCCCGCTTTGGAAACCCCCCCAAAACTCTTACGCCCTAGACTCTCAGGAGGCCTGCCCAGGCCTGCAGAGGCTGACCGCAGCCCACCGGCCGCCGTTCAGTCCCAGAGGTACGGGCTTGGGGTTTCCCACACTGCTCCACCTCGCTACCCCGCCGGCTGCCGCAGCAGCCCGATCCGGACAACCAATCCCGCGACGGCCAGTGGACCACGTGGGCCGCAGCCCTGAGGCTCGGCTGGTGCGAGGAGCAGCCAATCGGAGGGCTAGGCGAACGCCGGGGTTGGGGTGGGGAGAGCGGGCCGGAAGGCGCAGGCGTCTTTGCAGTCTCTTCTTGGCGTGGCGGGCTACATGCTCAAAGTTGAAAGCAAGACCCTGAGTAGTCCCCGCACGCCCTCCAATTCCCTGATCCCCGACCTTGGGGAGACTGACATCCGGAGTGGTTTTGCTGGTGCCTCGTTTCACAACTGGGGAAGGGCATCTGAGGCGGGCTGTAGAGGGTGTGTGTGCCCTGGCTTTCCAAGAGGAAATATCGATTCAGTGTTCCGACAGTATCGTGCTTGCGCCGAATTCCCGCCTGAGGGCTAGGGGTTGGGGTGGACTTTGATGAATGTGTCCCTCTCTCCCCGACCAGGAGAAACTCATTGGCTTGTCAGGGGTTTGGACGCTTCCTGAATAAGCAAGAGGTGCCATTAAATATCAAAGAACTGCGAAAGAGAGCAAGAAAGACTTTCTGGGAGAGGTGGCATTTGATCTGGGTCTTGAAAGATGTGTTGGATTTGGAGATTCTGGGAGAAAATAATTTAACTCCCGAATTAAATGAGAAAGCATAGCGGAGCTTACCAAATTTAGGTAAAGTTGAAACTGGTGTAGTGTTTTCCAAAATTCAGTGAGTTGGAAATACCAGGAGGAAACTTAACAACATAGATGTCCCCCAGCATCAAAACCAAACGACAAACTCTCACAATCCAGACTTACAGAATCATTAAGGTTGAATCTGGAGTTGGAACCCAGGCGTGTATATTTTTAATAAGTACCCCAGGGGAGATTCTGATTCACACCAAAGTTTCAGGACCAGTGTTAGTGTAAAGAAAGGGGGTGATAAGAGATTTGAAAGACAGGGCAAGACTTTGTTCAAGATAGTGGCTTGCTGGCTGTGTAGTTTAGACTACTCTGGAGAAAGTGGGAGATTTAAAGATTTCAGAGTCTGAGGAGATGGGTGATCAGAGCTGAAAACTCAATATGCAACTGTGTTTTAAAAATAAACTGAAGGAAGGCAGAGTGAAAGAAGGGGAAGCTATTGCCAAGTGATTGCAATGGTCCAGGTGAGAGCTAGTAAGAAATGGAGAGGTGGCATATGAAGGACAGCAGGAGGAATGTGACGAGTGTCAGATAGGGATGGGGAGAAAGATATGAGGAAATAAATGGAGAAAAATGGAATATGCTCTGTACCAGACCTATGAAGGACCTCCATTGTACTTTAAGGATAGACTTTAGACAGTGAAGAGAATGGGCCTTTGCAAGTGCTGTTTCCTCTGCCTGGTTTTCCCCTTCCTTCTTCAACGCCCTTTCTCAACCTGGTGCATTCTTTTTTTTCGGCACGCGGGCCTCTCACTGCTGTGGCCTCTCCCGTTGCGGAGCACAGGCTCCGGACGCGCAGGCTCAGCGGCCATGGCTCACGGGCCCAGCCGCTCCACGGCGGAATGTGGGATCTTCCCAGACCGGGCACAAACCCGTGTCCCCTGCATCGGCAGGCGGACTCTCAACCACTGCGCCACCAGGGAAACCCTCTTTTTTTTTTTTTTTGGTAAGTTTTTTTGCTTGTCTTTATGGAAATGAGGTTAGTCCTTTTTTATTTATTTTATTTTTGGCTGCGTTGCCGTGCGCGGCCTTTCTAGTTGCGACGAGTGGGGGCTACTCTTCGTTGCGGTGCGCGGGCTTCTCATTGCGGTGGCTTCACTTGTTGTGGAGCACGGGCTCTAGGCGCGCAGGCTTCAGTAGTTGCAGCACGCAAGCTCAATAGTTGTGGCACGCGAGCTCTAGAGCGCAGGCTCAGTAGTCGTGGCACACGGGCTTAGTTGCTCTGCGGCATGTGGGATCTTCCCGGACCAGGGCTCGAACCCATGTCCCCTGCATTGGCAGGCGTTTTCTCAACCACTGCGCCACCACGGAAGCCCTCAACTTGGTGCATTACTTGCAGGTTTCAGCTCATATACCATCTCATTTATGAAATCTTATCTTGTTCTCACAAGCATAGTCACTGTCACTCCTTAGAACACCCCAAGCACACTGTTCATATGTTTCTAGCTCTCCAGAATGGCACTAAGTGTAGTGGTCATGTATATGGACTATAGTATTTGCAAACTGTTCCTCAGTTTCCCCGTCTGTGAAAAGGGAATAATGACAGTACCTACCTCACAGAGCTGTTATGAGAACTGAATGAGAACAATGCGATAACACCTGGTGTTATCACACATGTTGTATTGCAATGAGTTCTTTAATACATGTTTTCCCCCTCTAGATTGTGAACAGGACATGCGTCTTTTTCTTCTTGCTAACAGTAAAGGCTGCATGGCAGAATGATAGTAAATGGGTTTTGGAATCAGATAGATAGGAGTCCAAATCCCAGCTCTGCTACTTACTAGGTGTGTAATCTTCAACTTTACTTCCCTGAACTCAGTGTCTTCATTTATGAGATAGTGAAAATAATGCATGTCTTATAAGTTGTTACGAGGACAATTTGAGATCATCAAAGTTGCAGATCTGGCCCAAAGAAGGCAGTCACTAAATGGTGCAAATGATGGGTGGCCCCAGGACATAGTACCATGTTCAGAACACAGTAAATGCTTAGTAACTGATTATCGAATGAAAAGCTGACGTTATATGCCAGGCACCATGCTAACCTTTTTATATACATCATCGCACTTCATTCTCACAAGAACTGTATGGAGAAGGCACTATTAGTATCTCCACTTTACAAAGAAGGAATGTGAGGTTTGGATTATCTTAACGAAGCTTTCTAAGCCAAAAAGTGCTAGAGCTAGGATTTCAAGGCCCTTGGTGCTTTAAAAAGAGCTGACTGAATGAGAGAATGAATGAAAGGAGGCTTACCCAGAGTCAGGTGGTGGCGTGGCAGAACCAGCACTGTTACTCTTGGTCACCATGCTATCTAGTCTGCTATTCTAGCCGAATCATCTTGACAAATGAATTGAGAGTGAGATGGAGGCCGGTATTTGGCAGTTTGTGTCTACTGACCAGGAAAGCTGTGCTATACCGATCTCTGCTGATAAATTGAAATGCTCGGTGAATAAACACAAATAAATTGGGAGCTCTGGTTCTTCGCCACCTGTCAGCAGTGTGGCCAGATCATTTTCCCAAGACCTAGAAAAAACCCACTGTACAAGCTACTGATTTCAAGTTGCTTTGTATCATGAACGTTTGCTTTGAGGTATCAGAGCTGGAATGTGAGCTCCTCGCTGGCCCAATAACATACTATTCATAGCCAGAGGACTTAACTAAGGAACTCTGAAGAAGGAAGAGAAACCCTCTTTGCTCATCTTTCACATTATCCTTCCTTCTCCTGATTTGGTCCCTAATAGTGCATTAAAGAATAAGAAGGAGAAAACAATAGAGTTCCTAGTTCTTCTGCCCCCAAAATGTCCTTCCTGTTGATTGGGAAGGAAAAAGGAGGTACTTAGGTAGATTTCAGATTTTGAAGACTCCAAAGCAATCCAGAATCCCAAACTTGAAAGGCAGTGGAAGGAGTAGGGGCATTTGTATTAAACAGGCCTGGCTTTGCATGCCAGCTCTTCCACTTAACTGGCCATGTAATCTCAGGTTCCGTATCATGTGCCACACTCCCAGCTTGGTCCCTTGTGCCCAAATGCATATGTCCAGTAAAAGACGGTCCTTTTTATCTTTCTAAAAGTAAGTGATATCAGAAGGATTTCAGTGTGAGAGTGAAGCTGGGAATTAAGGTAGGTAGTAGAACTAAAAATGAGACTGGGGACTTCCCTGGCGGTCCAGTGGTTGAGACTCTGTGCTTCCACTGCAGAGGGCGCGGGTTCGATCCCTGGTTGGGGAACTAGGATCCCAAATGCCGCGTGGCATGGCCAAGAAATAAGAAAATAATGATAATAAATTTTAAAATGAAATAAAAGTGAGACTGAATTTGGAAATGACATGAGTGAAAAAGGGTTAAAGTTGAAACTGAGAGCAGACCTTTGCAGTTTACTATGTTGCTGTGTTGGTTATTCCTCATAGTATGTATTCTGCCTCCTATCCTGGAAATAACCTTTGAGCCAGACAGGTACAAAGTGTCATGCCCCAAAGCAGAACTTCATAGGAACAGTAACCTCAGTTAAAAAAACAAAAACAAAAACCCGAGGGGGTATTTAGAAAGCTATTTCAGAATGCCATTTCAGCATAAGCAAATTGGAGTAGAAACAAAGAGTTGTTTGATGGTTTGACTTATGTGGAGAGAAGTATGTTAGTTTCCTGTGGCTGCAGTAACAAATTGCCACAACCTTGGTTGTTTAAAACAGTAACATTTTATTCTCTCACAGCCAGAAGTTTGACATACGAGGGCAGAAATCAAGGTGTCAGCATGGGCTGTGCTCCCCTCAGACTCTAGGGGAGAATCCATTTTGTGCCTCTTCCAGCTTCCTGTGCCTGCCGGCATTCCCTCACTTGCGGCCACATCACTCCAATCTCTGCCTCTGTGGTCACATTGCCCCCTCCTCTTTTGTAGGTATCAAATCTCTCTCTACCTCATTCTTTTTTTTTTTAAGATTTTTTTTTGATGTGGACCACTTTTTCAAGTCTTTATTGAATTTGTTACAATATTGCTTCTGTTTTATGTTTTTGGTATTTTGGCTGCAAGGCATGTGGGGTCTTGGCTCCCTGACCAGGGATCGAACCCACACCCCCTGCATTGGAAGGCGAAGTCTTAACCACTGGACCGCCAGGGAAGTCCCTCTACTGAATTCTTATGAGAACACTTGTGATTGGATTTAGGGCCCACATGGATAATCCAGAATACTTTCCTCATCTCAACATCCTTTCTTAATCACATCTGCAAAGACCCTTTTTCCCTGTAAGTTAACATTTATAGGTTCATCATCATCATCATCATCATCAATAATTGCTGGCCAGTATTCACTTGTTCCAGTTTAACCAGCATCCCCAAAAGCGATAACTGTCTCTTACCTGTTTATTTTTTTTCACTTAATTGTTTTTTTTTAATTACACAAACAATTGATGTTCATTGTAGACCATTTAGAAAATACAGAAAAGTTAAAGAGGAAAGGAAAAGAAATTCAATGAAAAATCATCTGTAATCCTCTCACCCAGGGGTAGCCAAACCTTCACCAAAGAGTATTTTTCTAGGCTGGGTCTTGTGTCCAACAAAGAGGAAAAGTAGGAAAAAGAGAATAAAAGTGAATAGAATAGGGCAAACGATTTGGAAGGTGATAGAAAGGTTAATATTGTTCATAATAGATATGTACAGGACAGCTTAATCTAAAATAAATGTAGAGCTTTGAAATGAAATTAACTGTGACAGGAGATGCTTGTATGATGTATAGAAATAACACTCAGCCCTTTAGAGGAGGGACGTTTTAGCTTTGGCCCCTCACTTGAAAACCCCTGAATTTCCCCACTAATACTTTATTCTCTCCCAGAGGTCAGACCCTGGCCTGCCAATCTGCCCTGTTATAGGCTTTTCTTGAGTCCTTATCAGCCTTCCTCAGGGGTCAATGTTATGAAGACTAGGGGAGTCTGGCAGAGTTCCTGCTCCTCCCAGGCTGATATCAAAGGGCAACAGGGGCTGTGACAGAAGGCAAACATTCAGACCAAAGCCAGATGTGGAACTGAAGCAACAAGAGGAAAAGCAAGAGCATCAGGTAAAAAAAAAAAAAATTTTTTTTAAATCTCATTCCTCTCAGTTTATGTCTGAGAGCATGAAGAGCTTAGTAAAATCATAGCTCAGGAGCAACTTGTAAAGGAGAATGAGTGAGAAATTTGGGGAAATGTGGAGCAGAGGTTCATATGGAGCTAGACTCTTAGAAAGCTTTGTATCTATCATGGTTGTCATCAGCAACCAGGTAACATCAATGAGCCTTGGGAGTCATGAGAGTATAGTTTTGCTAGTTCAAAAGCAATTAGATTTGTTTGTGAGTCCCAGCAGGTGGAAGTTATAAGGAGACAAATTATAGCTGAAAATAAGGAAGGTATTTCTTTTCTTTTTTTTTTTTGCGGTACGCAGGCCTCTCACTGCTGTGGCCCCGCAATCCTGTTGCGGAGCACAGGCTCCGGACATGCAGGCCCAGCGGCCATGGCTCACAGGCCCAGCCACTCTGCGGCACGTGGGATCTTCCTGGACCCGGGCACGAACCCGTGTCCCCTGCATCGGCAGACGGACTCTCAACCACTGTGCCACCAGGGAAGCCCAAGACATTTGGACTGTTTTGAAACTTGGGAAACATAACATTTGAAAAAACAATTTTAATCTGGAGCAAAATAACATTTGAAAAAAACAAGTTTAAATTGGCAAATTGATGACACAATCGAAACAGCAGAAACCTGCTACAGTTTCCAAAAAAAAGCCTGTCCGATGCAGAAAATGCACATTTGAAGCAAATTAAAGAATTTGGACATTGTTGAAAACAGGGCCCAATATCTTGAAGTTTCATCACAAAATTTTGAAAAAGTGCAAAGAACTCTTTTCTTTTTTTCCCAAAAGTGGATCTTCTTGGTTTCTTGGGTTTTTTTTCTTTTACTTGTTGAATCTGCCCCGAGAGCTTCTTGTTTTTTGGTTGTTGGTTTTTTCTTTCTCCTTTCTTTTTTTTTTTTTTTTTTTTTTTTTTTTTTGGGGTCTTTCTTTTCTTGTTGAATCTGCCCCGAGAGCTTCTTGTGTTTTGGTGGTTGTTTTTTCTTTCTTCTTTCTTGATCCTCTTTTTTGTTGTTGGCTTTGAATTCTTGTCGCCCCAGCCCCCCTTCCTGCTCCTCCCCTTTCTGACTCCTCCCCCCCCCTTGCTGGGAGTGGAGGTGCTGGGTGGGGAGGAGCCGGAAGGAGTGAGGACATTTAGGACAGGACCTCGGCGGAAAGGAGACCAGCCTGAACTGTTGGAAGGCCACTGGAGGTTCAGGAACAAAGGGAAGAATAGGATTGGGGGAGGACACAGAGAGGGCACTGCCCACCTAGGAGCTCCTGGCCAAAGCTGGTGGAAGGAGGTGTCATAGAAGGTCCTAAGAGACAGGAGGCAGGAAGCTGTCTGTGGGGGGATGGAGGGGAGTGTCTCAGTGACCTGTTGGTTGACCTTCTGCCAGGAGGGAAGTTCCTAGCGGCATGAAGGAGGCGGGCAGAGGCCCAGGGGACCAGCTGTGGAGGCCCAGGCCTGGATCTCATTTGCCCGGGTGCCCAGGCTGGTCAGAGATTGCAGATGTCAAGAAAGAGGAGGGCCTGGAGGCCAGGGGTGACGCCAGCACAGGCACTGGCTGCATCGTGGAGGAGCTGCAGGGGCAGGGACCCTGGCAAGCCCTCTCAGACTCCCACCCTCTTCCGGAATTAGTTACCCTCAAGGGGCCTTCTACATATGGGAGTGATCATGGGATCCTCTGGGGACATAGCAAGAGAAGGGTCCAGAGCTCAGGACTTAGGCCAGTTTGGGGGGTCCGAGACTAGAGCTGCACCCTGGCTTTATTAGGCAGGCTCTTTCCCACCCTGCCGCCTCCGGCCACAGTAATTAAGCTGGGGGTTGACATGGTAACTGGGGAGGTGACCTAGAAAGGAATTAGGGCAGCGAGGAGACCAAGCCCGCAGGGACCCTAGGGCCTGGCACCCCCTCACCCACAGACCAGCTGAGGCCCACGGCCTGAACTGAAGGAAACGCCAGGACCCTCCCTGGATCTCTAGCTCCAGTGGCAGCCTTGGGAGCTCGCTCTTCCTAGGAGCAGGAAGGAGATTTGCTGTTTGTGTGGGGGGGAAGGGTTTCCCCTGGGTCCAGCAGATGCCCTGAAGAGGGCCAGCCCCCAGCCCTGCCTCTGCTCGGCTTCTTGGAAGGTCTGCCAGGCATGGGGAGAAGTGCTGTAGGGCACACCGGCAGGAGGTGGGGAGGGATCTTCTGCCAGGGCTAGCTGGGGAGGGAGGGAGGGGAATCCGGTCTTGCCCCCCAGGGATGGGAGTGACATGCCCCCTGAGCTCTGGGCTGGAACTCAGCAGGCCTGGGAGCTGGGAGGTGCTGCTTCTGGTCTGACTGTGTCCTTGTCCCCCACCCCCTGGCCCACCTACCCGCCCCCTCCCCACGCAGATATCCGGGACTCCAGGAAGAAGCCGGTGATGCTGTTTCTGCATGGTGGCTCCTACATGGAGGGCACCGGGAACACGTTCGATGGCTCTGTCCTGGCCACCTACGGCAACGTCATTGTAGCCACACTCAACTACCGGCTTGGGGTGCCTGGTGAGGGTGGGCAGCCAACTCTAGGGGCTGGAGTCTGGGAGGAGGGCCTGCTGGCAGGGTTCCTCTAAACCCAGCAGAAGCAGAATGACTTCTGGGTTGGACTGAGCTGCCCAGAAAGAGGGCAAGCGTTTTGTGACACCCCCGGGAAGCCCCCTTTCTTCCTCTACCCCCAGGTTTTCTCAGCACTGGGGACCAGGCTGCAAACGGCAACTACGGGCTCGTGGGCCAGATCCAGGCCCTGCGCTGGCTCAGTGAGAACATTGCCCACTTTGGGGGCGACACCGAGCGCATCACCATCTTCGGATCTGGGGCAGGGGCCTCCTGTGTCAACCTTCTGATCCTCTCCCACCATTCGGAAGGTACCAGCCACCTCCTCAGCCTGCCCCTCTTGTCCCCTTTCTCACACCCCCAACCCCACCAGGTCCCCCTTCTCCCTCAGGCTGACACAGCCCAGCCTAAAGCCTGCCTGTCCCGCTAGGGCTGTTCCAGAAGGCCATCGCCCAGAGTGGCACTGCTATTTCTAGCTGGTCTGTCAACTACCAGCCGCTCAAGTACACGCGGCTGCTGGCGGCCAAGGTGGGCTGTGACCGGGAGGACAGCGCCGAGGCCGTGGAGTGTCTGCGCCGGAAGCCTTCTCGGGAGCTTGTGGACCAGGACGTACAGCCCGCCCAGTATGGGGGTGGGAGAGGGCCCGGTCCAGGCCTCCATTCTCCTTGCTGGTTCCAAGGAGGTTGAGGGTGAGAGGTGCCCGCAGGACACAAGCATTCCATTTAGCCAGGAGAGGTGGACTTCAAGGCCCTCCCGGGGCCCTGCCTTCTCCCAGAAGCCTTCCCTAGGCGGAGGTGCCTAAACAGAGCCAGTGTGCATGAGGCTCCATGAAGTGCTTGAGGGAGGACTTCCCGAGAGGTCAAGTACCCTGAAGGGCTCAGAAGGTTTTAACTAGGGGAGAGGGGTCTTCTGAGCAGAGGACTCAGCAGGCTGTGAGCTGAGAGGAGGCCGGTGAACAGGTGATGCGACCTTGACCCCTTCTCCCCAGCTACCATATCGCCTTTGGGCCTGTGGTGGACGGTGACATAGTCCCCGATGACCCTGAGATCCTCATGCAGCAGGGAGAATTCCTCACCTACGACATGGTCATCGGTGTCAACCAGGGAGAGGGCCTAAAGTTCGTGGAGGACTCGGCGGAGAGCGAGGACGGCGTGTCCGCCAGCACCCTCGACCTCACCGTCTCCAACTTTGTGGACAACCTGTACGGCTACCCGGAGGGCAAGGATGTGCTGCGGGAGACCATCAAGTTTATGTACACAGACTGGGCCGACAGGGACAATGGCGAGATGTGGCAAGACCCTGCTGGCGCTCTTTACCGGCCACCAGTGGGTGGCACCGGCTGTGGCCACCGCCAAGTTGCACGCTGACTACCAGTCCCCTGTCTACTTTTACACCTTCTACCACCACTGCCAGGCTGAGGGCCGGCCCGAGTGGGCAGATGCAGCGCACGGGGATGAGCTACCCTACATCTTTGGTGTGCCCATGGTGGGTGCCACCGACCTCTTCCCCTGCAACTTCTCCAAGAATGATGTCATGCTCAGCGCCGTGGTCATGACCTACTGGACCAACTTCGCCAAGACCGGGTGAGGGCCAGAGGGGCTGGGTCGGGCATCCCTGCAGGTCAGGGCTCAGCCCCTTCTTTCCCTCTCCTTCACACGGCCATCATTCCTCCATCAAGGCACTCTTGCCTTCTCAACTCAGACACCTGCCAGACAGCTCCTCCGTGTGTGTTGGAGACGCAGAAGTGTTCGACAGGGAGGTCCCTGTCTTTTCTGGGGGGCGGGCTCACTTGGTGCCTCTGGCTCCGTGTCTGTCTCTCCTTCCCTCCCTTGCCCACCCAGCTCTCTCCTTCTCTTCCCAGAGCTCGGCCCTCTGTCTGGGTGCTCCCATCTGTGTATCTGAGTGTGTGTGAGGGTTTGTGTCTGTCTGTCTATTGCTGTCTCTGCCTCTCTCTCTTGAAATCTATTGATATCTCTGCTTGCTTTGATCTGGTTTCTCTGTACTCTCTGGTTTCCCCCTGGCTGTCTCTCATGTCCTTTTGTGTCTCTGTTTCCATATGTCTCTATCTTATTCAGTCTCAGACTCTGCCTCTGTCACTGGTGGTCTGTCTCTGCCCTCTCTGCCCCTCTGTCCTCATCTCAGACTGTCTCTGGCAGTCTGGCTTCATCCCTATTTGTCTGTCTGTCCGTCCGTCTCTGGCAGTTTCTCTCTTCGTCTCCGTCTCTCTTCCCGTCTCCCCAGCTCTCTGCATCTCTGTCCATCTCTCTCCCCATTCCTCCCATAGCACGCCCCCACCCCTGCCTTTCATGGGAGCCTCACCCTTACTCCTCCTTTCCCTGCCCCCCTGTGTGCACAGCGACCCCAACCAGCCGGTGCCACAGGACACCGAGTTCATCCACACCAAGCCCAGCCGCTTCGAGGAGGTGGTGTGAAGCAAGTTCAACAGCAAGGAGAAACAGTCCCTGCACATCGGCCTGAAGCCGCGCGTGCGCGACAACTACTGCGCCAACAAGGTGGCCTTCTGGCTGGAGCTCGTGCCGCACCTGCACAACCTGCACACGGAGCTCTTCACCACCACCACGCGCCTCCCTTCCTACGCCACGCGCTGGCCGCCGCACCCGCCCCCTGGTGCCCCCGGCACTCGCCGCCGGCCGCCTCCGGCCACCCTGCCGCCCGAGCGCAAGCCTGAGCCGGGCCCCGGGCCTACGACGGCTTCCCCGGGGACTCCCGAGACTACTCCACGGAGCTCAGCGTCACCGTGGCCGTGGGCGCCTCCCTCCTCTTCCTCAACATCCTTGCCTTCGCCGCCCTCTACTACAAGCGGGACCGGCTACAGGAGCTGCGGTGCAGGCGGCTCAGCCCCCACGGCGGCTCGGGCTCCGGCGTGCCCGGCGGGGCCCCCCTGCTCCTTGCTGCCGGCCGTGAGCTGCCACCCGAGGAGGAGCCGGTGTCGCTGCAGCTGAAGCGGGGCGGGGGCGTCGGGGCGGAACCTGAGGAGGCCCTGCGCCCCGCCTGCCCGCCCGACTACACCCTGGCCCTGCGCAGGGCGCCGGACGATTTGCCCCTCTTGGCCCCCGGGGCCCTGACCCTGCTGCCCAGCGGCCTGGGGCCACCCCCTCCCCCGCCGCCCCCCTCCCTCCATCCCTTTGGGCCCTTCCCCCCGCCTCCCCCCACCGCTACCAGCCACAACAACACGCTCCCCCATCCCCACTCCACCACTCGGGTATAGGGGGCGGCTCGGGGAGGCCCCCCTCCCCGGCCCTCCCGGCCAGCTCAGAAGGCAGGGAGGAGGACTTGGCGACAGGCTTTTGTCGTGTGGAGCTGTCACACGTCGAGGAGCTTTAGGTGGACATGGGTTTCCTCGCCGGGATGTGTGCGCTTCTCCGGCGTGGAGTGGCCCGTTCTCTTCTCCGGACCTGGGCCTTTGAACGACTGGGGGGGTGTTTTTTCCCCTCCGTCGTCTGGACACCCGTCTTCGGTGTGTGGAGACGTGGAAGTATTTTCCCACGTGGAGGTGTGCTTTCTCACGAGGGGCTGAGAAACCATGTGCAGGGTGAGGGGTTTTTGCCGCCCTGGACACATGTTGGCTCCCTCAAAGAATTTCTGTGGGGATTTGTGCCCTCACCTCCTCCCTCCTCCCACCCCCTGGAGACCCTGGAAGTGGCGTGTTCACAAACAGCGACCCTTGGCCACCGGGCGACGCAGGTGGCGCCTGGGAACTAGCGAGGAAATCACAGCCCCTCTGCCCTGCCCCCAGCCCTCCCGCCCCAGCGAAGCATGTGTATCCCCCGTGGCACAAGTGAGGTGAGGCACGGTGTCCCCCGGGCAGGCCCCGCCTTCCACAGGTGACAGACACACATTCCCTGCCGCGGGGAAGGGAGGAGATCCTGCCTCCCTGTGCTGCTGGGAACGTGTCGCCCCCTGGGTCCAGGACGCATTTCTGAGTGGAAACATGTTCTTGCACGCGGATGTACGCTTTCCCATGCGGACGGCCCCTTTCTCTCCAGCACTTCCCTGCATCTTAGGGCCTCAGGCCCAGCACTTAACTTCTCACACAGCAGGTGTGAAAGGACTTCAAACTGACAGAAGCTGAGGGGGGGGGACAAACCCTGAGGAGGTGAACAGAGCCTAAGCTCTGCCCTTCCTTCCGCTAGAGTTCGGGGGGTGGGGGGCAGCGTGGCACCTGCCACCCACAGGGGCCGTGCGTGTTTGACCAAAGCCCTCACCGCGGTGAGCGCAGCCCTTCTTCCCTCAGTGCGCAGAGCGTCGCTCATCCGTGCCAAACTGGTGAGGTGGGTTTGAGGGGCGAAGGCCCCCCCAAAACGTGCCAAGGATTCCTCAGCCCTGGGCCAGGGCGGGTAGGGTACAGGAGAGGGGGAGCGGCCGCCGCAGGGGCCCGCCTGCCTCCCTCTTCTCGCCATGTCTCATCCCTCCCGCTCGGCCCCTGTTTTCCCTCCCCCCTTCGCTGTGCCCCTCTGAAGCCATCCCTTCCTGGTCTCAAGCCAGCTTCTCCCCTCAGCTGCCCCCCCTCCTTTGACCTGCCCCCTCTCCCC
The DNA here is from genome assembly GCF_000442215.2 of Lipotes vexillifer. Classification (NCBI taxonomy): domain Eukaryota; kingdom Metazoa; phylum Chordata; class Mammalia; order Artiodactyla; family Lipotidae; genus Lipotes; species Lipotes vexillifer. Next base: position 82,496 of record NW_006771640.1, read on the forward strand.
TGGGCCCCCAGGGCTGAAGGAAAGGAGCGGTGGAGGGGGGAGGGGAGGAGGGCAGGGGAGAAAGCTTCCCGGACAGCTTGGGGGAGAGAACGGGGTCAGCGGCACTGAGGAACAGATGGAGGGGGCAGTGCGGGACGGCGCTTGGGCAGACACCCGCAGGAAGAATTTGATCTGAAAGGGTGTGTGTAAGGTGACTGCCCAAAGAGAAACGGTTTGGGCCTCTGGGGAAAGGAACAATGTCGGGAAGGGTTTCAAGGGACACCAGCCGAGAAGGAGCCAATCCTCGTCGTCTGCTGGCATTCTGTGGATTCATTAGTGCCAAATTTGAATAGGGGGTGGAGTGCTGTCTTCCACTGACCCCCGAATCCCTGGTCTTGGCTCCCCAGAACTTTGCCTCCTGACTGTCCCTTATGCCCCCACCTCCACCCATGGGAACTTAGTTCTTTCCCCACCCCTCCCCCTGCCTGGTTTAGCTCCTTTCCAAACAGCCCTGCCTTCTAAATGCTAGGGACCTGGGCCCTGAACCCTGTAGACAGATGCCCCCCAAACTGGGGCATGGGAGGGGGCTGGGGGACCCCATGATTCAGCCACAGACTCCAATGCCCAGCCCCTGTCCGCAGAACAATTCCTTGACAATCCCATGTCCCCACCCCAACCCTTTGCGGCTCTGTACACATTTTTAAACCTGGCAAAAGATGAAGAGAATATTGTAAATATAAAAGTTTAACTGTTGGTTTTGCCTGCTGTTATGTTGGGAGGTAGGGGTGGGGCTCTAAAGAAACAAACCTTGGAAAAGTGACTCTGCCAATGAGGGAGGAGGAGGGGGTCCGAGCCCACAGCCCTTTCCAGTGAACAGCTCTGAGGTCAGGGAGAAAGGGGGAGTGGGTGCTGGGGTGAGGTGGTCATTGGTAATGGGGTTGTTCGGGGAGTTAAGATCAGGACCAGTGTCTGTGCAGAGGTCAGAGCCTGGCGTAGAGGACCAGGCAGGGGCTGATGGGGACAGACACCAAACAGGCCAGAGGGCCTATGGGCTGGTGCAGGTGGCTGGCTACAGGAGAGACATGCAAGGTGAAGGGTTTGGCCTCTGCTAAGCCCTGGCCCAGGCTGGAGGGTCAAACACAGGCCCAGGACTCTCCCTCTTGGCACATTTTGAGGGAGAGCCCCACATCATTGAGACCCACTTACCCCCAGGAGCCTCTGGGACAGGAAGGCGGCCAGTGGTACTGTGGGCACAGTAGGTTGGGGCCCTAGGGACCCCCATGGCCACGGCTGAGTGGCCCCGGCCCGGGTGGGCCTCGTGTCACAGCCCCAGCACCAACAACTGCCAGGACCTGGGCAACTGCCAGGACCTGGGCAACTCCTTGCTGCTGGGCCTCATCATCTGTGTTAACATTGGCATCAATATGGTGACACTGGTCAGGGTGGGGCCGGGTGGAAGGGTGCTGGCAGGACGGCTGGGGGGCAGGCCGGGTGGCGGGGGCCTGCCTGGAGTCACTGTGTCCTCCCCCACCTAGCTCTGGCGCAGACTCCGTGGCTTCTTACACCAAGTGTTTCGTGTTATTTGTGAGAAAGGTAAGTGGAGGATGGGGAGGTTGGGGAATAGGAAAGGCAGAAACCAGGTGTTCTAGCCCTGACCTTAAGTGGGCCCCTTCCCCTCCTGCTCTCCCTGCTCAGACACCATAACTATGCAGCTTCTCTTCCTGCAACCTGCCTCTCCATCTCTGGAGGAGCCAGGCTCCCCACCAGCCTCTCACCTGTCCCTGATCCACAGAAGCTTCACCTGGGAAGCAGACCCAGCCCCCGAATCAGAGCGCCCCTGCGGTCTGCCTTCGGTGCACCATGGACCCTGTGAAAATGACCGTGTCCCCCCCACCCACTTGCCGCCGTCGCCGTTGAGACTCTTCAGCACGCCGTGCCCACCGCCCCGTAGCCTGGGCCCCTGACAACTGACAACGATGACGAGAATCCCCCACATCAGCACACAACAATCTGCTCCCACAACTGGAATTGCCCCAAGGACTGGGAAGGCTTTCAGTCCACCCAGGGGTTCTGGACTCCCTGGGCCCAGGATGCTGTGGAGCCACCTACCCAGACCATCCGCTTCCAGCAAACTGTAGAGGGAAGGCCGCTCAAAAGAGAGGCAGTCAGAGTTGGGCCTAGAGGCCTACGCGTACCCTGTGAACCCCCGCCCCACAGCCCTCAGGCCCTGAGCCACAAGAACGGTTGGGGGGTGCCCCAAGCAGAACAGGAGCAGTGCTCGCCAGCCCAGCCACCCATCCTGGGCCCAGCCCATGTCCCAGACATCCCCCGGCGCCACTCCTCAGGGGGCATAGCCTATAATGCCAGAGACGTGAGGCGGCAGCTGCGGGAGCTGACCAGGGAGGTGGAGGCCCTGTCCCACTGTTACCCCCCGGTCTCTGGATCCAGCACGGCTGAGGGGACGGGAAAGGCCTAGGTATACCCTTCCCTGACAGAGAGGTGACTGGGAGAAGAACAAAAAGAAGAGAGGAGGTGGTTTGTGGTGGTGTGGGGGGTGCCAGGGCCCACACAGCACCCAGAAGCCTGGTTGCTAAGGAAATGATCTCCCTGGCAACAGGGCCTAGAGAGCCCTGAGGACCCTCATCAACCTCTTGGCCTCACCAGGCCCTGTCCTCAGCCCTTTCCCAGGCCCTTCTTGGTTCCAAGGCTCCCACCTGCCCCTACTCTGTTCTTTAGTGCCCAGGGAAGCCCCCCAAATCCCATTCCAGATCCCCAGGCAGTACTGCACTTGAGTGGAGACCCTCATGCCCATGGCCTCAGTCTCTCAGAGGTCCGGCTCCTACCAGAGCCCAGGTTTAGGCTGTAACTACAGGTGAGGTGTGGTCCCTCTGAAGCCCTGGTTTCTCTGGGGAGGGATGGCTGAGAGTGAGGGTACCCAGGCCCTCACAGTTCCCCAGTCAGAACCCGAAGCTCCTGTATACTGGAGAAGGCTTGGAGCAGAGGATAAAATATTGAGGACACTCTCAAGGGCTGCCTCCACACAGCCCTGTGTGCCCTCACTCCTCTGATTAGCCCTTCCATGTCACAAAGGAGGAGACTGAGGCTCAGAGACGCCAAGTGACTTATTCATGGTCACGTGGACACCAAGGATCAACTTCATGGCCTCAGACGCTCCGTCCCTCTGCTCCCACATGTAGATTCCCATTGCTACTGAGTCAGCCTGGCCCATCAGAGTGTCCTCCCAATGTGCCTCATTATGACCATGTTCCCTCACCTGTTGGTGGGTGTCCCCAGGTCCTGGCATGAGTGCACTGTGGGTCAGGGCCGGTGGGGGGGGCGGGGCGCGGCCTGCGGCCCAGGTGGCCCTAGGACCCCCCCACCATGGAAAACTGGCTCTGGTATGACAACCTGGGGTGCTGCCATCAATACCAAGAAAGTACCCAGAATGCGGAGGACTTCCTACTCCTGCTGCTGGGCCTTGTCATTCTTGTCAGCATTGGGATCAGCATGGCAACTATGGTCAGCGATGGCTGGGGACCACCAGTAGGGGTGAAGAGGGCTGAGGGTGGGAACCAGCTGCAGCCTGCACCTCCGTCTGCAGGAACGGTCTTGGCTGGGAGAGGGGGTGAGGGTACAGAGCCTGGCCTTCATTTTCACCCACCCCACCCCACCCCACCCCAGGTATGGCATGGGCTCCAGAATGCCTTAGACAAGACCATCTACTGGATTAATCAGAAAAGTAAGTACCGAAGACAGGTAGGGGGCACCCCGCCCCCACCGCTCCCAGGGCCCTAGAAACCCAGGCCCCCAGGTTACCAACCCTGAACTCTTCTGACAGTTGCCCTGCCCTCACGGACTCTTGCCTCCCCCAGATGAAATCTCGCAGGCCTGTGAAAGTTCCCCCAAACATCCTCCAGCCAAGGCCCAAGACGTCCACATCCACTGCACCCTGGACCCTGTGGAAGTAAAGATGGCCCGGCCCACTTGCTACTCCCTGTCCTCCTACCATAATCTCCACAACCGTAGCCGCAGCTGCAGCTGCCACCCCTGCAACCACCAGCGGAGGCCGAAGAACCACAGACAATTCCTCTATAGCCGCTCAGGCTTCCGTAGGCCGCATCGCAGCCACGGGATGTCACAGCTGCGGCCGATGCCCTCCTTTGATCGGGAGGACCCGGACTCCTACCTGGAGGAGGAGGATGATCTTTCCTTCTCACAACCCAAGTACCCGTGGGGGTGCTGGGGAGGGCTCTACCAGCATATGGGCCTGCCCTCCAACATGGGCCTCTGGGGCCGCCAGGGTGGAATCCTGGCCAGCCTGCCACCACACTGTCTCTACCTGTCGTCTAAGCTGCGCCACATGGGCAAGCGTGTGGAGGCCAAATCCGAGCTAAGGCTGCGGTCCTTCGGGGCCCCCTGCTCACCAACCCGCATCTGGGGCAACGTGGAGGCTGACCAGTGGACCTCGTCTCCACCACCTCCCCGACGGCTGCCCCCTAACCCCTCGTGGGTCCCTGGGGGGCACAGCACTTACCCCTCAAGGGGCCAGCTCCCGTATGACTCCTGGGATCAGCGGCGGCATGGTCTGGAGGGCTATGAGCCTCCATCCGCTCTGGTGCCTTGGGGCTGCCGGCCCGAAGCCTGGCAGCACAACTCCCCCCCGGCCCACGGACGGAGCCTCCCCAGCTGTGCTCACAGCCAGCCCAACCACAGCCCGCACCCCTCCACAGGACACTTGAACTACTCCCGGGATCCCCATGAGGTGTGGCGCCGGGCAGCCAATGGGCCGAGATACTGCCCGTGCGGCGCCCTCTGGCCACATCTGCCTCCCTCACGGTGCTGGCCGAGGCCTCGTACCAGCGGGCCCCGGCTCACAGCTCAGCGCTGCTCCTCCACCCCTCCCAGCCCCTGCCCGACGTCCAGGCTACCGAGCACCCTCCACCCCCGCCCACCTTCATGCCACTCAGCCGGAACCCGGGGGGGCAATGCCAACTACCAGGTGATGACAGCCTGGAGCTGAAGCGACAAGTGCAGGAGAGCCAAGCGCGGGCCAACTCGCTGCTACCTTCCACCTTGGCCTCGAGGCCCTCTCTGCACGGGAGTCAGACTGGGAAAATGAACTGGCCAGCAGCAAATGGGGGCGGGGCGGGGGGTGGCAGGGCATGGAGAGAGGAATAAAGAGCGCCAGAGTCCAGGAAACACTGGTGGTCTGTGGCTTGGAAGCACCACTCCTTCTGCCGGCCTGGGTCCCTGCCCTTGGCTTCCTGCAATAAGAAGCCAGTGTCCCCTTCTTGGCCTGAGGGTCCCTTTGGTTTAGTGGCCACAGTCCTGCCAGCAGGCCCCTCCTGGTCCTATACCATGCACTAAGTAGATCTGCAGCTGCAGACTCCAAACCACTGGTCTCTGGGCACCTCCTCTGTGTCTCAGCTGTCCCTGTCCCCAAAGAGCCTCATACAAGAAGCTGCTTCCAAACTGGGAGGTTCCACATCTGGGCAGGTCCAGCTCCAGGCCCAGTGAAGGGCACGAAGAAGGCTGAGGCTCTGGACTCCAGCCAGGCCTTCCGGCTGAGGCTCTGGACTCCAGCCAGGCCTCCCGCAGGCCTCTGAGGCCAAGGTCCTCCTAGTCTCAGGAGGGGCCGAGAGACGGAATGTGTCATTTGAACAAGTGAGTCAGCAGGCGGTGAGCGAATGATTGACCGCTCGAGGGGAGGTGTGCCGGCCTCTGGGCCCTGTTTGACTGTCGAGGCTCAGCTTACCTGACCTTGTTTACCAGGGAATCCCCCTCCCTCACTGTGGTCTCACCACCTGCCCCATTATGACCCAGTCTGGCTCCCAGTTAAAAGTGGAGGGCAGGGGCCCCAGGCAGTCCTGGGACCCGCGGCCATGGGTGAGCGAACCTACTACGAAGGCGAGCTGTTCCCTGGCCCCATCCCCAGGAAATGCCAGGAGCAAGGAGACCCAATTCTTCTGCTCCTGGTCAGCTTGATCTTCCTCATCGTGGGGATCAACCTGGTGACTATGGTCAGGGCAGGATCTGGGCAGCGGGGTTGGGGGAGCCCTGGGGTCTTGAAGGGGCTGAGGTGGGAGGGCTGCTGGGGTGTGGCCGGACAAGGGTTGGATTTCAGGGCTCACCCTGCTCCCGGCCTCCCCCCTCCGCTTCTTCCCTCAGCTCTGGAGGCATCTGAAGAGATTCCTGCGGGCATTTTTCCATCGTATTTTCCCCAAAGGTGAGTGGGTGCCAGCGTGGGCTCAGGGGATGTGGCGTGTCCCATTTCTTCTATCCCTGCCTTGATTCTCAGCCCCTCAGGAACCCAGGCCCTGACCCATCTCGCCTTTCCCCGCAGACAAGCAAGCCAGCTGTGTAGGCAGCCATCGCATGCGCATGCGCTGCTCCGTGGATCCCAAGAACCTGTGCTCAAGAGTTTCTTCCCGCTTCCGCCATCGCCCAAGCTTCCTGCTCGGGCACCCAAACCACCTTGACTCCCAGATACCTGACACAAAAGATGAGAAGGCTTCTAAGTGCTGCCGGATGCCGCCTCAGTGTGGACGGGCTGGGGCTTCCACGGAGGCTCCACGGGGACTGTGGAAGGAGCAGGTAGTGGGAGCTGGGGAGGCCCCTCCGGTCACAGCCTTAAAGTCCCAAGCCACCTTGTACTCCAGGCAGGAGACATCTTCCAAGCTCTGCAGGATGAGCAAGGTGGACGTGGTTCCACTCCTCCTGCCCCAAGAGAGACCCCAGACTCTGACCCAGCCCAGGGCCCAGCCTGGGCCCAGACCCGCCCCCAGTTCAGCCCCCTGTGCATGCTCCTGCCAAGGCCCAGGCATTCTCCTCAGCCCAACCCCCTGCGCACCCCCCCC
>NW_006771640.1:89341-97401 GCF_000442215.2 Lipotes vexillifer
CCCCCCCCCCAGTCCGAGACCTGCTCCCGAGGCCACGCCATGAGCACAGGCCTTCTCCCTAGTGCACCCCACTGGGAACACTCCTGCCAAAGCCCAGACCTCCTCCAGCCACCCCTCTGAGCACGCCCCACCTCAGGCCCAGACTTGCTCCACATTCCACCCCCCGAGCACACCACCCCCCAGGCCCAGACCCCGTCCCCAGCCCTCACCCCTGTGCACAGCCCTGCCCAGGTCCATGGCCCTGAGCATACCTCAGCCCATACCCCAGCCCAGGCCCAAGCCCAGGCCCCCTCACATGCCTCAGCCCAGTCCCTGGGCCACACTTCTGTCTGCACCCTGACCCGTGTTCATCTGACCTATACCCATGCCGACACTCTGGTCCCTCCCCCAACTTCTGCCCCTGCTACTACTCCTGCCCTAGCCCCTATACCAGCCCCTGTCCCGATCTCTGCCACAACCTCTGTCCCAGCGCTGGGCATGGCCCTGACGACCACTCCAGTCCCTTCCACCACCCCTACCCCCATCCTAGATTCTATTCCCTCTACCTTGTCTGCCTTCAGCCAAGGCCTCTCCTCCGGCCGTGTGGTCTACGATGCCTGCAGGGTAAAGCAGAACGTATTCCATGTGTGTCCCCTCAGAACTCTGGGTATTCCAGAAAGGACTTGGGTACCCCCTCCACGCCCCAAGAGGGGCATGGTCTGGTGAACTCTGGTACAGCAGAGCAAACACTCAAGCAATGTAGTGGGGACAGTGCCAAGCCCTCCACAGGATCCATACTGGGTTACCTGGAGTTGGGGAATATGGAATGGAAGATCTCAAATGATGCCAAAGACAAATTTGTACAGTCCAAGACCTACCCTTACACCATGCACTCTTTGTCTGCCTCTTGTTTCTCCCAGATCCTGGGTCCTCCATCAACACAGCAACCACCAGAAGCCCTCCACCTTCATACAACCCCCCACCTTTCCCGCAACCTCCAAGTCTCCTCAGTCTGTCCTCTCTTGCCAGGGCCCCATCCCTCCCCAGTTACCCACTACTTCCCAGACCCCAAGCCAGCCCCAACCCCCTGAACTTCATGAGAGTCTAGGCCTCAGCCAAGGCTCTGTCCTCCCAAGGACCCCAGGCCCTTCCAAAGTCTGCAGAGTTTCCAGAAACCCAGGCCTTACCCCAAGCCCAGGCCTCCACAAGAACCCTCTAGGAACTGACTCTGTCCAAGTTTTGGGCCCACATCAGACCTGACAGTCATTTATATCTGAGGCAGTTCCTCGAAAGGAGGATGCAGGGAAGCACATACCATGGACTTCTGTCCCACCCAGTCAGAACTCCTGCTCTCCCAGGGCTCAGGTGGCCTACAGTGACCTGCAAAGCTTCTCAGAGGTACCTGTACTGATTGAGCTGCAATCACCCTCCCGGCGAGCAGGCAGCCAAGACTGGGTGTACCACCCCATGGATACAGTTCCTCCAGCCTGCCAGAACTATCGCCAGATGTCTACGCCTCCCAAAACCAGCTGGAAGCCCTACTGTCCTGGGTCAGGCACCCGGCTCGGGCATGTGGTCTTTGACGCCCGCCAGAGACAGTTCAGAGCAGGCAGGGACAAGTGAGAAGCTCTGTCTCCCAGGCGCCTTCACCGAGAGACATCCAACAACTCACCGGAGACCATCAAGGAGTGGGGATATCAGTGTGTGATGAGCAACTTAGAAAAAGAGGGGACAGATATGCATGAGAAGTGTTCTGTGGTTGTTTGAGGACATCCACCCCAGCCCCATCCCACAGGGCCTGATGAGGACCTAAACTATCCCTGCTTTCCCTCCATCGCTGTCTAGCTAAATCCGTTATCCCCAAGGTCCTAGAGCTGCATTGTCAATTACAGTAGCCACTAGCCAAATGCCTATTAGAATGTTTAAAAATTAATAATTCTGTTAAAAATTAAGTTAAAAAGTTAAAAATTCTCTTCCTCAGGGAACAGAATTCCCCTGGCATCCAATTCTGTTCCCTGGCGGTCCAGTTGTTGGGACTTGGCGCTTTCACTGCTGTGGCTGGGGTTCAATCACTGGTCGGGGAACTCAGACTCCGCAAGCTTCATGGTTTGGCCAAAAAAACCCCAAAAATTCTGTTCCTCAGTGCCGTGACCTTCTAAGTGCTCAGTAGGCACATGGAGCTAGTGGCTACTGTATTGGACGGCACAGATTTAGAACATTTGCATCATCATGGAAAATGCTATTGGAGAGCAGTGCTTTAGAGTTTAGAGCAATTTTCCTTTCCCTGTCACCCACTCTCAGCATCTTAAAGCTCCCCCAGAGCCCAGAGAACTTAGCTCTTCTTAGGGTGGTTCAGAAGCCACCCTCTGGGGAGGAGGTAAGATGTGGGGCTGGACACCCAATGCCTGATTTCCCCAGACTGTGAGAAGGAGCCCAGGCTTCAGTTTTCCTCATCTGGTCTCTTGGGTCACAACCAGATGTATGGAAACTTGCCTCCCCCGTTCTGGGCTGTGTTTGGGGCTCTTGCTTACTGAGGGAGAAGACCTCCCTTTGTCAGTGACTAGGAAACCTTGTGTTTTAGGCTCCCCAAATTGAGCCCTGGATTCTGAGGGTCCCCTCCTTCATAGGCCTCTAAATTTTTCGAGGTGTCTCCACTTAATTTTCTTGCCCATGGACTTAGGCCTAGTTCACTGTGGAGACAGACCCCTGGAAAAAAGGCATGTAAGAATTCCTGGTCCAGTATGCATTGGTCTAATCTGTGAGCGTGTCTCTGGTGTCCTATCTTTCTGTCCTATTATTCTGGCTCCTAGTTTCATCCTGGACTTAAGCTGTGTCCATGATAGCACTGGTCGCTGAAAGCCATTTCCTTCCCCTGATAATTTTTCATTGCCCTGCGCTAGCCCAGCTGGAGTTTCCTCTGGACTTCATTTTCAGTCCTGATAACTCTTCTGTATACACACATAAGCTGCGAGATTAGGGACACTAATATGTCCCTTCCCTGAGTCAGATGTCCATCCCTGGGTCACTACATGCACACTATCGGTGTGTTCTTGTCTAACGTGACCACCACCAAGTCCAAGGAGATATGTCCCAGCTGGAGAGCCCATTTCCAACACCTCTCTGGCTCAGCTCTGACCTTGGACAAGTCATGTGCAACCTTTCTAGGCTTGCAGTCTCATCTCTAAAATGAAGTTATAATTGCATGCAAGAACCCTCCTAGATTTAAATGACCAGGGCTCCTCTACTCCCAAGTGAGATGTAGAGTCCCCTATTTCTCCGCATGCCCTAGTGTATGTCCCTCATTATTGTTTGCTATTCAGACCCATCCTATTAGGCCTCTGTTCTAACCCCAAGGAGTGTTTGTGCGGTTCACCTGGCCTTGTAAAGACACAGAATAGTTTATCAGAAAGACGCAGAATAGCGTATCTCCGTAGAAACTACAACTTCCATCAGGCACTACTTCAACGGAACAGGAAAGGATGTGGGGGCGTGGCCCCAACGCCCTGGTAGCTTTGAAGACAAACTACAACTCCCAGGATAGCCGCGAGATCTCTGCAGAGCGAAAGGAGTGACTGAACTCTGACGGGAGGCCGGGCTGGTCCGGAACCACCCCGACAGTCTCCAGAAAGGGGCGTGGTTATAATTTAGGGGCGTGGCCTTACAGGCAGCAGGAAGAAGTTACCTGTTGAATCTTCCTATCCATTGTCTTCCCAGCCTTTGTAGCTAACCCTAAGAGGGAAGCCGCAAACCACTAGCCTCTTCTGAAAAAGAGGTAAGGGGACGTAGACAAGGGGCGGCGAAGGAGGCTATTGCATTCCTTAGGAGGGACCAAACAGCTACTTTCTACCTGCTGAGTCAGGTGAACCGTTCCATGGAAGCGGGGACCAGCATATGAGAAAAGGGCAAGGACGGAGGAGGTATTTATTTGTTCTCTTTCAAGACTAAATTTAGGGCCCTTCGTCTGCAGACCCATTGGCGGACTGTGTCTTGGGAACCCTCTTGGCCTCTGGAAGAGAAAAGAACGGGGGTCAGTTTTCCGCAGCAAAAGGTACGGCCCGTCTGGGCTTCCTCCCGTCTGTGTATTTCCTAGCCCCCAAACGACAGAGCCATATGGCTTCCGCGGTCTGGGGCAGTGCTCCCTGGTGGGGCCCACCGCCCCCAGCCCCAGCCCGGCCGCTCACGGACATCGACTGCTGCTCTGGGGCGCAGCTGCAAGAACTAACGCAGCTGATCCAGGAGCTGGGTGTGCAGGCGAGCTGGAGTGAAGGTCCCAAGCCAGCACCAGATCTCCTCCAGGCCAAGGACTTTGTTTTCTCTTTGCTTGGTAAGTAACCCTCCCAGCCTTCGGGAACTTGCAGCTCTCAGCTCCGCCTCACCCCGCCCCGGCTCTGGATCACGACTTTACGATCCCTTCTCTTTCCTTAGGTCTCGTTCACCGCCGGGACCCTCGCTTTCCTTCTCAGGCAGAGCTCCTGCTGCTTCGTTGCGGGATTCGCGAGGGCTCCCTGGATCTGGGGCCTGTGCCTCTAGTTCCCTACGCTCGGGGACCTCACTACGACGCCGGCTTCACACTCCTGGTGCCCGTGCTTTCGCTAGATGGCACTGGGCAGGAGCTGCAACCGGACGTGGGATCCTGTTACACATGGCTCTTCCTCCCAGAGCAGGTACGCGGAACCTCGGTCCGGGAGGCATGGCAGGATTGCCTAGGACCCCCAGTCCCAGAAGGACTCCCAAGGATCCGCAAATCTCCGTGGACCAGCTACACGTCACTGAGCCTGAGGCACACGAGTCTTTGGAAAACTCACCTAGTAATGTTTCAGTGCCAGAGTTGCCTCAACAAGACGTAACCGATGTTGACTTTCCCTTACCACTGGGAAAAACGAATGGTGACTTCACCAAAGCAACCGACGTTAGCCCAGTGCCACAGCCGTTGGAGGCTCCGGAGGCATGGCCCACATTGTGCCCCGCCCAGGTGGCTGCCTGGTTCTTTGCCTCGCTGGCTGCGGTCGCTGAGTCCCTGTTTCCGGTTCCGGGCGCCCCGCGCTTGGTCCACGCAGCCCGCCACGCGGGGGTCACCACCATCCTCCTGGCTACGCCCGGGCCCCCGCGCCGCCTCCTGATTTTCTACTTGATCCCCGTGGTGTTCGTGGCCGGCTGGGCCCAGGGGGCTCGGAGCCACTCGTGGGCCGGCCCGCTGGCCTCTGAGTCGTCTTCCTTCTACCTGGTGCCCGGCGGCGGCGGCACAGAGCGGCCGGACGCCTCCGGTTGGCAGCTCTGCTTCGCCCGCCAAGAGCTGGCGCTCAAGACGTGCATACCCGTTCCCCTGCTGCAAGCGCTCGCGGCGGCCCAGGCGCTGCTGCGCCCTCTGGTGGCCAGGACTAGGGTCGCGGCGCCCTACCTCCTGCGGACGTTGCTCTACTGGGCGTGTGAGCGGCTGCCCGCGCTCTATCTGGCGCGACACGAGAATGCGGGCGCCTGCTGCCTCGGGCTGCTGGATGAGCTGGGCCGGGTGCTCGAGGCCGGGACGCTGCCCCACTATTTTCTGAGTGGCCAAAAGGTCCGTGCGGGGGACGGCGCCGCTTCGCTGCTCGGGGCGTTGGCCCTGCTTCGCAGGTACCCTGCCCGCGCCCTGCGCGCCGCTGTGGAAGAGGCCAAGGCTGCAAGCAAGGGGGGCGGCTTAGCCGGCGTGGGAGGCGGGGCCCATTAAAGACGCTGTTCCTACTAACCTGGAATGTGCTTCTGTTGGCCAGCGGGATGTGGAGGGGACTGCTCTCCCCTCACCCGGGAGACAGGCTGAGCGCTTTGGGCCCGAAGAGCCCGTTCTAGAAGGCCTCCTCGCCGGTTCCTCCGCTTCCTCCTACCCTCCTCCCGCCCCATCCCTGGCACAGGTCGTTCCATTCTGGCCTCTCCACTTTCCAATCTGTGGCCAGCACCCCTCCCACTCCGGTGCAGCCTCTGGCATCCATCTCCCGCTAGTTCTTATGGTCTTTTCTCTTAGGAGTCAATAGGGATGGGGGTAATATATTTGCTGAAAAAGCGTGTAAAGGAGAAAGGTATGGAGACCCTGGACTGGCCAATTTGTCTCACACAAAAGCAGAGACATTAAGGAGGCCGGATTTCACCCCAGGCTAGACCTCACCACCACCGCTATCTCTTCAGTTATTCCCCCCACCTTCCTCATCCAGTTCTGTCCTCCACCCCGGGCAGTAGGGTCCCTTTCTCCATTCTCGGGGCATCCGCCATTCCATCTGTCTAAGCCCAACCTCTCCCCCCATCCAGAGTTCCATTCAGTAGAGTCGCCTCCTTGTCCCTCCTCCTCTGAACCCTGAGACATGCGAGACATGCGGTCTTGCCTCGGCTCCGCCTGTCTCTGAGACCGTCGCCACTCCCTGCCCCCAAGGAACCCCGGGGTTCCGCCCGCCCAGCTTCACCTCCCCCTCTTTCCCGGCGTCTCCGCCCCCTGCCCCGCCCCCGGACCGGCTCTCGGAGGAGCGGAGGGGGAGCCGCTGTCGCCGCCGCCGCCTCAGCTTCCCACAGCCGCTACCGCTGCCGCCGCTCCGCTTGGTCCAGCCGCCAGGCCCAGTGCTCACTTCGCCAGACGAGGGCGCTCTGCGGAGACACCCTCACTCCTTCCTGGGGTCCTGGACGCCTAGCCGGGCGTGGGGGGAAGCTCCGCTTGCGGGGTACAGGGGGGGAGGAGCCTGGAACCGGAGCCAGCGCCAGCCGTCCCCGGATCGACAAGACAGGACAGGTGAGGGGCGTCGGGGAAGGAAGGGGGGGCGCTATAGGCAGTCCCGGGGAGGACAAGGAAGCCCTGTCGCAGAAAGCTCTGATGCGCTCTGACTTATAGCGGGGTCTGTTCACATTTGGGGACCCGTGACAACGTGGGTGCACTCCTCTCTCGGGGGGCTGGTTGGATTGGAGGGCGTGGGATCTAAACAGCACCAGCTGTCCCCGAGGAAATTAGGGGCTGCCAGAAAAAAACAAAAAAGCCAAAAACCTATGCTCCTTATTCCGAGGTGACACAGGGCCCTCCAGACAACCACCTGGTGTAACCGCTAGGAAGGGCGGATTTGGAGGTGACTTCAAAAGGAGTGGATGGTAACAAGGTGAGGAAAGGGGCTCAGCAGCTGGAATGCTGTGCCACTAGAAATGGGGGTGACGGTAAAAAGCGGTATCGTTCAGAGACAGGGTCTGGGAACCTCTTCTTGCTGATTGGCGAGTCTAGATATTTCAAGGCATAGTCTTTAGGGGATTTCAGTGAAAAATAGTGGGGGATTCTTCACTTAGAGGGTGGCAAAAGAAAAGACACCAAGGTTGGGTTCTTCCTAAACACTGGCAGCACCCCAGCAGCGGTGGGGTGAGCTAATATCCCCAAAGCTATGGACCCACACCCTTAAAATTACAAGAGTGGCTTTGGCAGGAGTGCAGGGCCCGGAAACAGGGTGGAAAGGTGCCTGGGGATATTGGAACCAGATCCTGGAAAATTTGAGGGTCTTGGCTTTGGGATAGTGTTAGTGGGGGACAGGGACACTGGAGATCAGAGAAGGGGGAGTTTTCTGTGGGGGGCAAAGGTCGAGGGTGGGGTCAACTGAGAGGTACATAGGCTGCTGGGTCTGGCGAAGCTAGCACGAGGCCCAAGGGTGGGAGCTGGTGCCTGGGGTGGGGGTTGTCTAGGGCTTATCCTCAGGTTCCGTGGGTGAGGCGGCGAGTCGGACCGGAGAGTCAAGAGCATGTCCTGGTGAGCTAGCGGGCTTCTCCGGGGGGGCCCAGCGCGCTCCTGGAGCCTGCCGGTTTTGGGGTGTCTCCTCCCGGGGCGCCATGGCGGCACTGGCCAGCAGCCTGATCCGGCAGAAGCGGGAGGTCCACGAGCCCGGGGGCAGCCGGCCCGTGTCGGCGCAGCGGCGCGTGTGTCCCCGCAGCACCAAGTCCCTTTGCCAGAAGCAGCTCCTCATCCTGCTGTCCAAGGTGCGACTGTGCGGTGGGGCGGCCCGCGCGACCGGACCGCTGCCTGGGTGAGTGGCTGGGGCGAGGTCTCCGGGCCGGGGGTCTCTCTGCCTGGGAGGGTGAGGCCAGGGGCT
>NW_006771640.1:97428-148318 GCF_000442215.2 Lipotes vexillifer
CGACTGACGGGGACTCCCCGAAAGTGAAAGGGGGTGGGCCTGGACCACAAACTCTCGGCCAGACGATGCCTCAGTTTCCCTTCTCTCGCGCCCATAACCCCGAGTCTCCTCGCTTTCGAGGGCAAGGGGAAGGCTTGAGGGGCTAAGCCTGGTGCCCCGAAGCCTGGAAGCTCCCGCTCGCCCCCGCTCCCAACACAGGAGTCCCCACCCCCACCATCCTCTGCCTACGTGCCGTCTCTCGCGATTCTTTCAGTGCCGAGTGGAGGGGCCTGGGGGTTCCAGACGCCTGGGTCACCCCGAGGGTTTCTGCGGCTCCGGCAGCCCCGCCCCCGTCCCGGTTCACCCGCTCCTCCGAGCCTTGGCTCCGTTCCTCCTCGCCGAGCTTGCCTGGCTCGGTACCAATCTCCCCAGCTCTCCCCCGGGTGTCCTTGCAGCTACCTCGCCAGTCCGCCCCTCTGTGCGCCCTCCTCCCGTGACCTGCACTTCAAGAAGGGAGCTGGGCACTCCCCCATGACCGCCTACGCGGCTCAGAAATCGGGCCCCACGGGCTCTGGAGACCCTCTGCCGCGAGGAACTCAGACGCACTACACGGCTGGACACCCGCACGGAGACTGGGGGTCGTACCATCTACGAGGGGGTACGGGGAACTCGGCCGCAAGCGCCAGGCGAGGAGAGTTGTGAGGGTTAGCCTGTGGTCCCAGTCCCGGTGCGACAGGCGGGAAGTCCCTCTGGCCTCGCTCCCGTCCGCTCTCAGCTCCCCTAGGGGGAGGCCCCTCCGCAGCCCACCCTCTGAGTGGGACCCAGCCCCCACGTGAGTCAGCCTGCCTCACCAGCTCCCTGGCCCCCTCCCCCATTTCCTTGGTTTGGTACCGAATATCCCCCATCCCAGGCGGGTTACCTGGCTGAAGGGGAGAGGCTGAGCCTCAGGGAGGGCTGGGCCCCCGCGAGCCAGCAGATTGACAGACAGACAGATGGGTCAGTGACAGACCGGCCGGCGCTGGGCCAAGGCGAGGCCCGCGCGAGGCGAGCGGCAGCTGCAGCAGCAGGTGCTGAGTCAGCGTCAGGCCCAGTCCCACCCCCACTCCTGAGGGGGCGCCCCTACCCTGGGGTCACCTTAATGCCCCCCACATTCGCAAACCCACCGCCCCTTCAGCAGCTCTGCCTGTCTCCCTTTGTCCTCTGCGTTTCCATGTATCTCTCCCCTTCCTCTTCCTTCTCCCCTCCCCCCATTCTGGTTGCGCTGTAGAGTAAGAATTAAGCCTTTAAATAAATTTCAGTCAATTAAACTGAAAGCTAGTTAGAGAAAGCAGAAGGGACCCACACCCCAGCTTCCTCTGGGGTCAAAGAGAGGGGGGAGAGAGCTTGCTTAGAGGGTCAGGGAGCTGGGGCCCTGGGACCCTCTTCCTTCCCTCCATCCTCCTTTCTTTCTCTCCTGATCCCGCCAAGTGTAGCAATGTTTCTGGGAACAGAGATGTCATGTTCCAAGATGAATGTCTCTCTCTCCAGAGCCTCAGCTCAAAGGCATCGTCCGTCACCAAACTGTTCTGCCGCCAGGGTTTCTACCTCCAGGTGAATCCCGATGGGAGCATCCAGGGCACGCCAGAGGACACCAGCTCTTTCGGTGAGAGGGGAGTCCAGCTGCTGGGTGGGAAGGGAGAGCGCAGGCATAGGAGATGACAGTCCTATTGTGGCTTCAGGTTCTGTTGTTTTCAGTCTGGCTCTTTGACCCCGCAAAGGAAGAAGTAGAACTGGGACCAGAATTGAGGGGGGGGCTCAGATGGGGATTGGAGGCTTGGGGTACTGATACCCCTTCTCTCCACCCCCAGCCCACTCCAACCTGATCCCTGTGGGGCTCCGTGCAGTCACCATCCAGAGTGCCAGGCTGGGTCACTACATGGCCATGAGCGCTGAGGGGCTGCTCTACAGCTCGGTGAGACAAGGGGGCAGAGTGGCCTGCAGTCAGGGGACTCCCCTAGCTACAGCCTTCCCAACTACAGATATTTTGCAGCTCAGGGCTTCCTCTCCCTCCAGCTCTTGCCGACACCCTGTCCTCACCGCCCGCTCCCAAGCACCTCCTCTAGCGTCCCTCCAATCCCTTCTCCTCCAATAGCCTCCTAAATACCCCCAGGCTCTTTGAATATCCAACTCTTTCAACCTTTTAGGACCCCTGTGTCTTCTCCAACCTCCTCTAGACCTCATGATGACTCACTTCCCCAGAGTCATTCAGGATGCTGGGGAAGGATTCAGGAACTCCTCCAAGCAGAAATTCCCTCCAGGTGCCCTGGATGGTGAGGGGTTGGGAGTAGAGCAGAGAGAAGTTATCTTCTTATTCCAGGCCCCCAGAAGTCTAGTTCCCGGCCCTCGGGGGGCCACCAGACTCTTCCTCATCCTCCCTTTCTCCCCGTTCCTGCATGGACTCAGAAGTTGGCTCTCCCAGTCTCAAACGTATGGATTATATCCTGCCTTGTTCTTCCCAGGGCTCCCTTCTGTTCAGTGATGTGTCTTTTTGTCTTTGTGTCTGTGTGTCCATTCTTTCTTTTGAGGAGGTCTCTCTAATCCATTCTTTTAACGCTTTAAGGAGTGCGTCTTTGAGAATTACTATGTCCTGTACGCCTCTGCTCTCTATCGCCAGCGTCGTTCTGGCCGGGCCTGGTACATGGGCCTGGACAAGGAGGGCTGAGTCATGAAGGGAAATCGAGTCAAGAAGACCAAGGCAGCCGCCCACTTTGTGCCCAAGCTCCTGGATGGTGAGTATGGACCCCCAGGGAAGAGGTGGACCACATGGGATGGTATTGACCTTGACATGGACATTTAATGACACACAGCTAAGGGGCTATAAGTGTTTTAAGAGGACACATGCTATGACAGGTCAAGCCAGGAAGGCTTTGGCCTTTGGAGGTTTGGGAAGCTCTCCTTCTGTGGGTTCCCAGAGGAGGGGTGTAGGGGAAGGGAGCCCTTTCAGAGCTCTCCTGGTGCCTAACTCTCCTTCCTGCTCCTCTCTCTCCCCTTCACAGTGGCTGTGTGCCGGGAGCCTTCTCTCCACAGTCTCCCTGAGACCTCCCCTTCCAGTCCCCCTGCCCCCTGCCATGTAGTCCCCGGACTGGAGGCTCCCTGCACTCGCCGCCACCACAGCCTGTCTCCCAGCCCTGCTTCTGGCCCTCACCCCTGCTGCCACACTCATGCCCTGAGCAGCCATGTCCCACCAGGTGCTCTACCCTGAAGGA
Source organism: Lipotes vexillifer (assembly GCF_000442215.2). Taxonomy (NCBI): domain Eukaryota; kingdom Metazoa; phylum Chordata; class Mammalia; order Artiodactyla; family Lipotidae; genus Lipotes; species Lipotes vexillifer. The sequence goes on from NW_006771640.1 coordinate 100,653, forward strand.
GCCTAGGGGCCGGCCATGACTTCCGGGGCTGCTGAGACCCTTAGATCCTTGGGCCCGGGAAAGGGGTCAGAGAGGGGGATGTCTGAAAATGGTCCTGGCTGATCACTTCTTTCCTTCCACACTCACACCCTCCAAAGCCTTTTCCCGAGATGGCGCGGGGGGTTCCAAAACTGACAAAACCAGGGCATAAATCTTCCCCACGCCGGGCTCAGCCAGGTCCTGGAGCCCTTTGCCCTTTTCATGACCACCAAGCCACAGACTTATAGGTCCACTGCAGCTCAGGATTAGTTTCCTTCTTTCGCTACTCCACCTTTTGCCTTGTTCCAGACAGGTTCTGGAACACCAGGCACCCCAGCCAGGGCCATTTCTGCACCCAGGGTCTGTGCTGGAGCACAGGCATGCTGCCAGGCTCTGTTCTGGATCCATCAGGCTTCAGTCCTTCACCCAGATGGACCCCTGGTTTCCAACTAGAGAGAGGCTGGATTTGGGCCCTGTCCAGCTGTTGGTCTTGGCCTGAATTGGGCCAGTCTCAGATCACCACACGTTTAACTTTCTTACCCCAGAGACACCCAGTTCTAGAGCGTGGTGTTCTAGACACATACGGAGCCATACTTCCTTCTGAATCTCAGCTCTAGGACATAGACCACGACTCTCAGCCCTTCCTTTTAGGATGGAACTAGAGCCTATATAGGCATGTTATTGGTCTAGAGTAAGAGTTCTAGACCCACGCTCCCACCTTCTCTCGTGATACCTGTTAAGCAGGAGCTCTGGAAAGGACCCAGCTATGATTCACAAAGAACTAAGTTCTGGATGGATCATCCAGAACTTCTTGTTTTCCCTAGACAATTTCCCAGAAATCTCATTCTTCCTATAGAATGCTAACCTTATTTTTTACGTGCAGTTTCTAGCTCCTGCAACTCAGCTGGGGCCCTGCCAGGGAACAGAGGCTGAGGAAGGGCAGAGGAGTTTTGGAAGGAATCCCTGGCTCATAGAAGGGCAGCTAGGATGGGAAAGTGGCCAGAACCATGGCATGACTGGACCTGTGCCTGGGTTGGGGGGACATGAACACTTAGCTACCTCAGCAGGTAGCAGGAATTCCTTCCAGGTCCCCTTTAAAGCTGAGGTCTTTAGGGTAATGGGTCTAGAATAAAAAAGGCAAATGGGACATAGCTTTGAACCCCCTCAAATGAGGAGACAACAATTCAGCAATAAGTCCCACCCTTCTCCCCTACAGGTCAGGCCAAGGAGGGTGAGGGCTTCTTGGTCTCTAGACCTCATACACCCCTCCAGCTTTTAACTGAATAGAACTTGCTTTACCTCAGCTGGGTGTTAGGTACCCAAAAAGGCTCTGCTCCCAGGGGACCAGTCTCCACTCCATGCTTTCTCAATTAAAGACGATTTATACAATTGAAGTGTTGTCTGCCATCTATGGGTAGCAGGCTTTGGCAGTCGCTCAGGGAGGGATCAAATCTCAGGGGTGGGGCGGGTAGGCTGGCGGCTGCCCCCCAATAACAGGTGCACATCCCTGGGCGCCTCGTCACTTCCCCTGTGCTGGCTGTCCTGGCGGCTCACCCAAGCGGACTCACTGAGCGACTGCGGGCGGGCTATGACCCCAGGGGCGCTGCTGCTGCTGCTGCTGCTGCTGCTGCTGCTGCTGCTGCTGCTGCTGCTGCTGCTGCGGGCGTTGGGGGCGCCGTTCGCCCCGGGTAAGTCTGGGCCTCAAAGGGGCAGTGACAGGGCCAGAGGTCGTGGCCGGGCACCACGGCTTCACTCAGTTCTCTCTTCCTCCAGGCGTCCGCGGCTCAGAGGCGGAGGGCCGACTCCGCGAGAAACTTTTCTCGGGCTATGATAGCTCGGTGAGGCCGGTGCGGGAGGTGGGAGACCGCGTCGGGGTCAGCATTGGTCTCAGCCTATCGCAATTAATCAGCCTGGTGAGGGCGCACGCGGGGAGTTGAGGTCTGGCCCACTAGCCGGCTGGGGGGCGTGGCTTTAGGCAGGGCGGAACCCAGGGACTACTGGGGGCGGGGTCCGGGGCGAGGCCAGGCTGGGTGACTGACGGGCCGTTAGTAGAGATCGGGTCGAAATCGGACCAATGGACAAGCTGTGGGCGTGGCTGCTGGACGGGCCTGGATTGAGCCGGGCAGGATGATGAACGGGCCTGTGGGCGGATCTCAAATTGGAGCTGGGGCCGATGGACAGGCCGGAGAGCGGACCTTGAGGCGGGGTCACAGGCTGGGGCGGACCTTGGTGCCGGACAGGGTCAATAAACAACAGCGGGCAGAGATTCACCCCGGCCGGGGCCGGGACTGGTAAATGAACTGGCTGACTGTACGGCCAGCAGGTAGTTTACGAGATAGAGGCGGAGCTTAAGCCAACGCAGTTTATAGGAGGTGGGGCTTGAACCCAAGAGGGTGCGACTCAGAAAAAGAGGGGAGTTTCCAGGGAGAGTTTACCCACCGAGCCCCTCATTTCTCTACACTGACATCATATCTGCCCTTTAAACTTTTCCCTGCTAGAACGAGAAGGATGAGGAGATGAGCGCAAAGGTCTACTTAGACCTGGTACGGAGACCCCCGCAGGGTGGGAAAGGGCGAGCGTCCCGCTGCCTTTACAATTTCCTCGAATGTTCCACCCAGTAAGATTTTTTTTTTTTTTTTTGCATCACGACCTCAGAAAACACATTTATAACTGAAACGGAAGCTTCAGGAAACAATACCTATCTTTACTATGCGAGCTGCATTCCATGCATTTTTCATTCTAAATTTTTTTTAACACTGGTTTGGGGCCACCCATTTGATTCCGGACCTATGAAAAGCGTCGTTAACTGCAGTTTGAAAACCACTGTTTTAGAGGCTAGCGTGCAACCCCCTCGTTTTTACAGAAAGAAGAAGTTGGGGCCCGATGAGAGAGAAGGGGAGATTAGTTGATAGGGTCCCAAAGAGTGCAGGTGGAGTCTTAAACAGAGCCCCGGCCCCCAGAACCGCAGACCGTGCCTGCGCGGCTCTCCCTTGCATTCCCTGCCCGGGCTTCCTTCGCACATCCCAAGACTCCTTGCAGCCTCCAGCCCCAGACGGCCCCTCAGCCTCTGCTTGCCTAGGAGTGGACTGACTACAGGCTGAGCTGGGACCCTGAGGAGCACGAGGGCATCGATTCACTCCGCATCACTGCCGAATCCGTGTGGCTACCAGACGTGGTGCTCCTAAACAAGTAAGGATGTCCCCAGAGTCTGGGAGGTGGGGCAGGGCCTCTGGAGGGGCGCGGCCTCCGGAGGGAGGGGCCTGATCCCAGATGAGAAGATTCTTTCCCGGCAGCAACGACGGAAATTTTGATGTTGCTCTGGACATCAGCGTCATGGTGTCCTCCGACGGCTGCGTGCGCTGGCAGCCCCCGGGCATCTATCGCTGCAGCTGCAGCATCCAGGTGTCCGGGCCCCACCTGGGAAGCTCAATGCGCTCCTAGAAACCCTCACTCAGATATCCCTCCTCCATTATCCCCATGACCCTCACGTCTCTCTTACCCTTCTGATTTTCTGTTGAGTTTCATCTTCTCTGTCCACTTTCATTGACTTCCAGTCTTCCTCAGTGACCGCCCCCCTCCATTGTCCATGACCTCCCCGCATAACCTTCTTATTCCTCTGTGACTCCAGTTCTCTGTGATCTCCCCCTGGTGGTCCCTATCTCCCTAGTGCCCCATATCCTCTGACCCCTGTCTGCCCTGTGACCTCCCCAACTCCCCCCGCCCTGACCAGCTCTCTGGCAGCTCTAGTGACTCTCCACTCCATCCAGGTCACCTACTTCCCCTTTGACTGGCAGAACTGCACCATGGTGTTCAGTTCCTATAGCTATGACAGCTCAGAAGTCAGTCTGCAGACCGGCTTGGGTCCCGATGGGCAGGAGCGGCAGGAAGTGCACATTCATGAAGGCACCTTTATTGGTGAGTAGGCTTGACTCCCATGTCCATGGGCTTTACGATTTCCAGTTTCTAACAGGCTGATAAATATACTCCCTCAGTGAGTCCCTGTGGGTTCAGCAAGATAGGTATAACTGTCTATATTTTGTGGTTATGGAAATTGAGACTTGCTCAAATTTATTAGAGATGGGCTGTCCAGCCCAGGGACCATAGCTAGCCCCTTATTACATCAGTCCCCCCTGCTCTAGGATGTGGCAGAGAAAGCCATATCTGGGAATTCCCTGGCGGTCCAGTGATTAGGACTCCACACTTTCACTGCTGAGGGCCCAGGTTCAATCACTCGTTGGGGAACTAAGATCCTACAAGCAGCGCGGTGGTACAGTGAGGCAAAAAAAAACAAAAACAAAAAAAAAGAAAAGAAAGCCGTATCTGGCGCCAGCAAAGACAGGTTCCACATCTGTGTCACCTTCTCTTTTCCCCCACTCCCCCCAAGAGAATGGTCAAGGGGAGATTATTCACAAGGCTTCTCGGCTAATCCAGCCTCCAGTGGATCCTAGGGGAGGGGGGGAAAGACGGCCTGAAGAAGTCACCTTCTACCTCATCATTCGCCGGAAGCCTCTCTTTTACCTGGTCAACGTCATTGCCCCATGCATCCTCATCACTCTTCTGGCCATCTTCGTTTTCTACCTGCCACCAGATGCAGCTAAGAGGGGAAGGGGCCCAGCACTGCTTCTTACCAATGGCTCAGGTTCTTGCTCTTCACCCATAATACAGGGAAGTTTTTCCTGCCAGCTCAAGCCTTCATGAAATGTGCTTCAGCAATCTCACCCAGGTTTTCCTTTCAGGAAGAGCCTTTGCCTCTGCGTCCAGATTTCCCCTCCAACCTCAAGCTTTACCTCCCCTCTGCTGCTCACTTCTCTGCATCCAGTAACTTCTGAACTCTTCCCTTCAGAATCCTAGGATCTCATCCTTGGAACTGCCACTCCTCTGACCAACAAACTCCCAGGCTTAGCTAGCGCTTCCTTTCCCTTTCCCCATTCCTGGCATCCTCCCTCCCCCACTTGTCAAATGCCGCCTACTAGTCCCTTAACCTCCTATGTCCCTTGGGAATAATAGCCAACATTTCTCTGGGAGACAGCACAATATGCTAACAGAGTAACCCTGGGCAAATTCCTTAATCTCTTAGTGTCCTGATCTGGAAATAGGACAGTCGTTGTCCCTCCCACATCGGACTATTTTGAGGATTAACTGAGTTAATAGAACTATGCCTTGTGCTCTGTAAGCTTTGTGTAAGTGTAGGTATAGTCTTTTCTAATTTGGAGCACTTGCTATAAGATAATACAAATAATGTGTTACATACATTAACGCAGTTCTAATCTTCACAACTCTGTGAGGTAAGTACTGAATTGTCTGCCCGTTTCACAGAGGCTAAGTGAGTTTAAGTCAGTCAGCTGACATTACACAGAGAGAGGCAGTGTTGCTATTCCAACCCTGCTTAGTACTAGTCTGATTCAGAGACTGATATCCTAAACTCTCATATTCAAAACATGCTTTCCTGGGAGTTCTCTGGTAGCCTAGTGGTTAGGATTTTGGGCTTTCACTGCTGTGGCCTGAAAAAGAAATCAAAACAAACAAAAAGCACACGCTTTCCTTCTCTCTGTAATCAAGCCCTCTCTCAGCCTAGGGAAGGAGAGTGATGCCTCTCTAGAACACACTTGCACACGCAACTTCTTCCTGGAGCAAGGCAACTCTTGGAACCCAATATTACAGGCACTAAAGTAGAACAGACCATAATAGTTATTTATTTCAATACCTTCCGTGAAGTTTGCAGTGCCTGTGGTATGCCACAGTAATAACCAGCCATCTGGCATATACTTGGTTTCATTTTTGCCACAGTAATAACCAGCCATCTGGCATATACTTGGTTTCATTTTTAGATCCTTCGATTTGTTATACAGTTCCTGCTACAGGGGTTGGTCCATTCATTCATTTAACAATATTTGTCGAACATCTGTAATGTGCAAGGCACTGGGAATACATTAGTGAATAAAACAGACAAAAATCCCTGCTCTCATGGAGTTTATATTCTAGTGGGGGAGACAGTCAGTAAACATAATAAATAAACCCATTGGATAGTATATTATTATTTTTTTAAATTAATTAATTAATTTAGGCTGCATTGGGTCTTCATTGCTGCGCGGGGGCGTTCTCTAGTTGTAGTGAACAGGGGCTACTTTTGTTGCAGTGCACGGGCTTCTCATTGCGGTGGCTCCTCTTGTTGTGGAACACGGAATCTAGGCGAGCGGGCTTCAGTAGTTGTGGCTCGCGGTCTCTAGAGCACAGGCTCAGTAGTTGTGGCGCACAGGCTTAGTTGCTCCGCGGTATGTGGGATCTTCCCGGACCAGGGCTCGAACCCACGTCCCCTGCATTGGCAGGCGGATTCCTAACCACTGTGCCACCAGGGAATTCCTAGATAGTATATTAGGAGAGGTCAATTCCTAAGAAGGAAAAATAGGAAAAGGGTTTGGGGAGGATGAGAATGGGGGTAGGGGTTGCAACTTATTTATTTATTTAAACAATTTTATTGAAATATAGTTGATTTACAATGTTGTGTTTCATTTCTGCTGTACAGCAAAGTGACTCATTTACAGATATATAAAAATTTTTTCATATTCTTTTCTGCTATGGTTTATCACAGGGGTTGCAATTTAAAAATAGGATGGTCAGTGAATGCCTCACTGAAAAGGGAATGTTTGATCAATATTTGAACAAAGACTTGTAGGAAGTGAGAGAATGACCCTGGTAGATATCTGGGGGAAGAAATTACCAGGAAGAGTTAACAGTGAATGCAAAGGCTCTGAGGTGGGCGTGTGCCTTGCATATTCAAGAAATAGCCAACGTAACTGAACGAAGTAAGCAAGAGAGAAAACAGTATGAGATGTAGTCAGAGAGCTAATGGGAAGGCCTTGTAGACTTCAGTAAGGACCTTTATGCTAAAGGCGATGGGAAGCCACTGGAGTGATATGATCTGATTTACGTTTTAACGGGATCAATCAGGCTGCTCTGTTGAGAACAGTCAGCAGGGGGGCAAAGGATGAAGCAAAGAGGAGGCCTTTATAATAACTCAGATCTGAGGTAATGGTGGCTTGTGCCAGGATGGTAGTGGTAGATGTGATAAGTCATTTCAGTTTCAGGATATATTTCGAAGGTAGAGCCAACAGGGTTTGGTATGGGTTGGATATGGGGTGAGAGAGAGGAGAGCTGAGAATGACACAGGGATTTGGCCTGAGCCCCAGGAAAGATCGAGTTGTCATTTGTGAACTGAGGAGGACTATGGGGGGAGCCGGTGGTGAGGGAATTAAGTTTTGGACATGTGAAGTTCGAGATGTCTAGTGGACACCCAAATGGAGAGGTTAAGTGGGCAGGTGGATACAAGTGTGGAATTTAGGGGAATCGGTCCAGGTTGGAGGTATAAATGTAGGAGTTACCTGCATGCAGTTGGCCCTTCCAAAAGCCTGTCCTCGAGTGGGCTGGAAACACGGTCACTGATTATGCCCGGGAGATTGCTTTCTGGCAGAGCCTAACCCTTCCGCCTTCCCCTCTGTCCCCCAAGGAGAGAAGATGGGGCTCTCGGTCTTTGCCCTGCTGACCCTTACTGTGTTCCTGCTGCTGCTGGCAGACAAAGTGCCTGAGAGCTCCCTGTCTGTCCCCATCGTTATCAAATACCTCATGTTTACTACGGTCCTCGTCACCTTCTCAGTCATCCTTAGCGTCGTAGTCCTCAACCCGCACCGTCGCTCACCCCACACCCACCAAATGCCCCTTTGGGTCCGTCAGGTAAGAAGATCTCCTCTCCAGCCTGTGTTAACGCTCAATCCTAGTATTTGGCTTTTTGTCCAGGTATCGCTCCTCCCTCCCACCAACTTCAACCTTCCCTTTCACAGACCTGAGGGAGAACTACAACTCCCGGTAGAGTGTCAAAGTGCCAAGGTCTTTGGGTGTTGAAATGTTGCCCAATTAATTTTATCCTCCCATCAATGACGTTGCGTAGATCCCAGGCTCTCTTCATCAATACTGCCCATCATGGGTCCCAAGGAAGCATTCTAAGGGTTAGGTACTATCAGGGTGGAAGCCCTCAGAACTTTTCTTTCCAGTCAGGATGCCTCCTAACCCACTTAAGAACTCTTGGGCTGTGTAGTAGCATTTCGTCTGTGAGATGCATGCATGCATGCGCAGGAATGGGCACGTGCCGTGGGGGTGGTTGGAGGCTTCCCTTCTGGTCTGAGAGCATAAGAGCCCCCTCCAATACGCCTCTTCTTCTACTCTGCACATCTTTATCCACAAACTCCCTCCGTATCTGGGTCTGAAGAGACCCAAACCTGAGAGAGACCAGATACCAGAGCCACCTCCTATACCTCTCAGGGATTCTCCAGGAAGTGGCTGGGGTCGGGGAACAGATGAATATTTCATCCGTAAGCCACCAAATGATGTTGATAGTCCGCCTGACGATGCAGGGGACACAGGTTCGTGCCCTGGTCCGGGAAGATCCCACATGCCGTGGAGCAGCTGGGCCCGTGAGCCATGGCCGCTGAGCCTGCGCGTCCAGAGCCTGTGCTCCGGAACGGGAGAGGCCACAACAGTGAGAGGCCCACGTACCGCAAAAAAAAAAAAAGATAAAGAAAAGAAAAAGAAAACAGCGATGGACCAACTTCCCAGCCAGCCAGCGGGAGGTACCATCATGGGACGTCCTGCTCTCTGACGCTGGCCCTCCTGACCCTCCCTTCCCCAGCCCTCCTCTCCTACAGGAAGTGGAAGGGGACATAACCAGGTATTTGGGGAGCGAGGTGCTGGGCTGGGAGCAGAAGGGGACACACAAAGGGACTTAGAAGGTGAGAGACAGGAAGGAAGCACCTGGCCTTGACCCTGGGTGGGGTCAGGTACCCTCACTCCCGCAGGCTGCTGACTGCTCCCCTCCCCTCTGCGCCCCAGGCTTCAGGCGCCTGCCACGCCCATTCATAGAGCACCCCTCTCTTATTCTGGTCCAGGCCCTCACTCTGCCCTTCCCCTGACCAGAGGCCTTCCACACAGACCCTCTCATACCAACTGGGCTGAGTCCTTCTTGTCTCCCAGGGTTCGGCCTGAAGTCTCACTCTGCAAAGCCTTCCTGACCTTCCCCCTTCCCCAGTCTGGTTGGTGTCTCCTGGGACCCCTCAGCTCCTGTGCGTGAGACAGCCCCGCTTTGCCCAGCATAACACTGTCCCCGGCGATCGTAACTGCCCTTTGTAGGACCGTCTCCACACAGACTGGCCTCCTGCAGGGATCGGAGAGTCTGTCTCTGGCCACCTCTCCCCCCAGCACCTCCCACCCAGCACAGTACTGGAGCTGCAAACAGAAGCCGGTGGAAGGAAGGAGGCTCCCAGGAGCCCCTACCCAGAGGACACACCACCTGGCCTCTCAGTGAACTCCTGGTTCAGCCCCTCTTCCCAGCACCCCAGGCCAGATTCCCTTGGTGGCACACTACAAGCCCCCAAGGCCAAAGCTGCAGGTACCACTTCCCACACAAGAAAGCTAACTGGGAGTCCCAGGCTGGGGGCTGAGCATCCCTAGCAGATGAAGTGGTCCAGAGCAGCTGGGAACATCTGGATGAGAGAGAGGCCGTCAGGAGCGCAAAGTGCCCCGCCAAAATGGCTCATCAGTGGAGCTGAAGCCAGCGGGGCCTGGAGACATCCAACCTGCCAGCTAAAACGCTCCATGAATATTTAACAGCCTTCAATATTTAATTAGTGCAGACAGATTAACTCGGAAATCGCACACACTTGGGCTGGGGGAAGGGGGAGTGTTAGAAGGAGAGGGGTGGGCTCGAGGAGGAGGCCGTGCTTATTGCATAGGGCCAGGGAGGCAGCTCACCTTCCCTCCCTACCACCCCTAGCCCCCTCTCCCTGCAGAAAGCAAGTGACACTGAGAAAAGTCATAGGGAAAGGGAAACTGGGAGAAGCCAAGGGAGAGGTCTGCATCTCAGGCAAGATTTGAGTAGGGTGGGGTGAGAGTAGTGTTGGGGTGCTCACCCTCCACTGGGCCTGCTGGACCCCAGCCCGACTTCCGGCAGCAGGTGTCCATGTGTGATTACATCTGCGCCTTTGGCATTCCCGGATTATGCTGTTTGTTTATTGTATCGCAACACTCCCATGAGTCTTTTATCCCCTTTGAGCTTCTCCGAGTTTTATCACATCTTGTGCCATTTCTTATTTAATAGAGTTTCCCTGAACTTCATCATCTGGTAATATAAATGCATCATCGATGTCTCTTTTTTGTCTAAACATTTGGTCAGGGACTTGTAAAATGTCAGAGCCAGACCTGGGCTCAGGCTGCCTGTCTATGCTGGGGGTAACATTCCAGCACAAAGCGGGCTTGGGTTCCATGAATGGACCAGCTTGCTTCACACCCTCATGTCTTTGGGCACACTGTACTTTCTGCCTTGAGCATCCTTCCCCTCTTCTCCTTCCCCCAAGAATTCACTCAGAGATCTTTACCCCCTGGGAAGTTTTCATTAACATCATATTTTGTAACCATCTTTTTGCTTCCCCCAGGCTGAGCTCCTCAAAGACAGTAACCCAAACTTCTAAATACATCATGGGAATGGACATGTTGTGGGTGCTTAATGATTTGTTTTTATTTTTAATAAACTGAGGAAAAGAGAGATTTTAAATAGGAACTAGAGTCCTCCAAGCATGTTGTGTCAATGGCTTGTGTACCAGTTAGCTATGCTGCGTAACAAACAACCACAAAAATAATCTCAGTGGTATATTATTATGAATATCTATTCTCAGGGATATTCAGGTCAGTGGAAACTTGGCTGGTCTAAGTCCAGACAGAAAATTCTGTTTCAAACCATGGTGGCTGGGACAGCTCTGATTCTCCCTGAAAGGCTGGAGTTGGCTGGGGAGGCTCTACTCCAGCTGTGTCTCATCCATCCTGGATGAGTAGGCTGGCCGAGGCATGTTCATCTCATGGCAATGTCAAAGGTGCACAAGGAGTTGCCCAACCACACAAGCACATTTCAAGTCCTTGCTTTCTCCATGTTGTTAATATCTCATTGACCAAAGCAAGTCACATGGTCAAGCCCAAGGTCAAGAGGCAGGAAAGTAAACTCCATATGTGAGGAAGCCGTGGCAAGGGTTAGATGAGGTGGGTAAAGACTTTGGGCCAGTGTTTGAATCAATCACAAGTGGGTTCCCACCACACTATGCTCAGGACCCCTCAATGACAGGACCCCAGTGGGACAAGAGCCAGATGAGTCTTACATGCCTCTCCCTCCCATCCTCATCCCCACCCTCCCATCCCCACCCCCTGGGGCATCGGGGTTAACAAAACAGCAACAGACATGAGATGGGAGGTTAAAGAAGCCACTGATGTGAGCCACAAAAAGGAGAGAGAAGGGGACGGAGCCAAAGCTGAAAATCAAAGTCAAGGTCAGTCACATATGACAAAGGACAGAAGTCAGCAATGAGGGCAAATAATGGGCTTAGGCTGAGAAGTGTGGAAAGCAGAGCTTTGGCCCTCAAGTCAGCTCCAGCTCCTGGCGCTGCCTTGGGTGAGTCACTCCCCGCTCCCAGGCCTCAGTTTCCCGGTGTGATAAGGCCTTTGGACTCTAGGAGCCCACATACCCCTGAGGACACTGATGTCCTGTGCCCTCTGGCCCATCATTCCTCAAACTCTGCCCCATTTCTTTCTCTTTAACATGCAAAGTCTGAAATCCTCCCTAAATATCTCAAAGTTACAATCAGACAGTCCTCTGTCTATGGCATCAGAATCCCAAGGCTTCAGGACAAAGGACAGTCACTAAAAGTAGGTCATTGGCAGGTGGATGTCTTTCTCTCTGATGTGTAGAATCAAATCTTGAGAGTTAGAATAAGCAGCTGGTAGAACGGAAAGGAATCCTCTTGGGAATCAGAAAAACGTGGGTCCGAAGTCTACCACTACCATGTGTAGTTGAGTAATCTTGGAGGGATGCATAGACTCTCTGAGCCTCAGTTTCCTGGCCTGTGAAATGGGCTGGTCATGGAAGCACACAGGGCTGCTAGGGGGATTAAATGATAGGACATTTGCAATGTACCTAGCACGGTGCCAGGCCCCATGAAGGAAGTCAACATACGGTAATACAGTACACTTCCTTTCCCTCTTCTATCTCAAGCTCTTGAATCTTCACTGATTCTGTCTCTTCCCTTAAAAGAAAAAAATGTATACATATATATATATGTTTAAACATATATATAATTTTATATGTATACATATATTTAATTATATATAATTATATATATATATATATATATATATATATATATAAAATTAAAACAACTGCCAATGGTTTAATCCTTGCATCTGGACTTGGTGATTCTTTTTCTCTTTGACATCTTTATTGGAGTATAATTGCTTTACAATGGTGTGTTAGTTTCTGCTGTATAACAAAGTGAATCAGCTATACATATACATACATCCCCATATCCCCTCTAGGTGGTCACAAAGCACGGAGCTGATCTCCCTGTGCTATGTGGCTGCTTCCCACTAGCTATCTATTTTACATTTGGTAGTGTATATACAGATATGGTGATTTGAACTGGGTCAGCATTATCCAATTTTTCTAAGTATTCTCTTTCCTACCTTTCATCAACTCTATTGACAGGGCTTCTGTCCCTTTCTAATTGCCCATTCCTCGGATTTCTTTTTCTCTTCCTCATTAAAGACCAATTTTACAAAGCACTTCAGCCGCTCAGCCATTTTTATCATCATCATTAATTTGATTTCCCTTCTCATTTATTAATGGGCCAGGCAGCTCTCAAGGATTCTTTTTCCCCTGATATATTTGTAAAACGCCCTTCTTATTCCCTTTGGTGACCCCAAGACTCTCTATGCCTTTTATTTCCTCCCTTGGCTGCCCTTCTGTTTCTCCGAAGCCTTTGCTGACTTCAGATCTTCCTCTCTGTATCCAGCTCCCCACCTGTCTCCTGTGGCCCTCCCCTGCCCCGCCCTCCCTCCTCAGACATCCTGGCCTCTGAGGCTTCTCCATCTTGAGGCCCCATTAGCAGCAAGGGTTTGTCAGGCTCCTACCCATCCTTGTTCTGCTCCCACCCTGTGAGCAGAGACGCCTTTTCATCTATGCTGGCAACCTGATGGAAGGGACCAGAAAAACCTAGGTCCTTCCCTAGTCCCCACCGTCAGCCTCCATCTCCCCAGGATTCCTGATTAAGGGAGTTATGCACCGGAGCATCCATTCATTCATTTTTCAAAAACAGGATTGAGGTATATTTTACATACCATACAATTCAACCATTTTAAGTGTTTATTCATTAAATTCAGTGATTTTTTCGGTAACTCTACCAAGTTGTGCAACCATCACCAACAATCCAGTTTGAAACATTCTCATCACCCAAATAAGCTCCTTCACACCCATTTACTGTTAATTCCACTTCCCATCCCCATTCCCAGGCAACAACAGGAAGAAGGAAGTAGGCTGTTTACTCTGCATTATCAATAGTGGTTGTGACAATGAAAAAACCACCAATGTGATGCCACCTCTTGTGTTGTCTAGCATAGCAGTGTTACTAATGCACAGGTCCTAACCCCTGTTCCAGGGACACGTGCACCCTCTGCACCCAGGCTCCTTACCTTTCACCATCCACCAGGAATGCACAGAGCTCCAGCCCTCAGTGTTGCCCATCATGGTTGGGAGTTCCTGGCACTTCTCATTCTCCACTACATTCCCTAATAGATTCTTTTAGTTTCTAACATTACTGATCTCTCTAACATGTTCTCCCCACCTTGCCCTTTGAACTTGCTTCTTGGCATTGACCTTCCCAGGCCAAGGAACTTGGCAGTCTCTTGCCTATGATTGGAACTTTGCTCCATCTAAATTGTCTCAGGATACCTTGGGGTCTCATCATCTGTCTCCTCCACCTTCAATCCCTCCCCTTCACTCCGCCCACCTCATTTCAGCCTATGGGGTCATAGATGGAGCCTTTTTATAGGACTGAACACTCTTCAAAGCAAGCCATAGTAACAGATACAGAAAAGCAAAAGACACGATCTTATAAAATATCTCCTATCCCCAAATTATGGTATATGTGGAGTATAATACCTGTAACCCTGTAGGCCAAAAAACAAGTTATTAAATTTAAGTATAGGGTTGAGGTATCTGAATTTCAAAGGCTATCTGTGCTAAGCAGAAAAAAATTGCTCCAAGATTAGGAAGAGAGTTGATACAAATGATGACTGACATAGTACAACCCAGTGGTCCTCAGACTTCTAGATTTTGTAGTTCAGCAAAATTTTTTTTTTTTTTTTGCGGTACGTGGGCCTCCCACCGCTGTGGCCTCTCCCGTTGCGGAGCAACAGGCTCCGGACGCGCAGGTCCAGCGGCCACGGCTCACGGGTCCAGCCGCTCCGCTGCATGCGGGATCCTCCCAGACCGGGGCACGGGCCCGCGTCCCCTGCATCGGCAGGCGGACTCCCAACCACTGCGCCACCAGGGAAGCCCCAGCAAAATTTTTAAAGAGAAAATTGGAGGATTCAACATAAGGTTGCCAGCTTTACAGCCTGCCAAGCATAGATGCTCAAGAAATCAAGTTTAGTCTAGTCTCACCACAGTTTCATAAATGTTTTAACACCAAGAAAGGAGGAAAGAGAGAATCCCAGAAAAAAAAAGACAATCCTATTGAAAATGAATAAATTTAGCTTTGTGAAAAACTCACTTATGTTTTTCTCACTTCCCCACAAGTGCATGAAAACTTTGGCATGGGGCACTGGAACACCTAAATTAAACACATATTAATTCTCATAAAATATGCAGAGTCTCGTAAGCTTTCAAACCTCACCCAGATGTTGCCTTTTACACATCTGCACACAAACTGGAGGGGCCCCGCGATGACGTATGAGGGGTGAGGGAGAGGGGTCCTGCCTTGCCCTGGGGTCCTCCTTCCTTGGACAACTGCTTCCCTCTGTCTTTTTAAAGCAGCTGAGTTCATCATCATTCCCAGCCTTCCCAAGCTTCTCAATTTTATTTTCCCATCACCAGTTTTCCCCACAGGTTTCTGATGAAATCCAGCAACCAGTTTCCAAGGAACTGGTTGCTGGATTTCCAAGAGTGGCCACTTCTCAGTAAACATCAGTAAAATCTGGGATTAAGGGTAAGGCTCCTCCCTGCTGGGCTCTGCAGCCTCTCCTGGTCAAGCACACATAGAGACAGACCTTTAACCCTCCAACCCCACCACATTTCCTATTGGTCTATTTTAAACATTTCCCATCATTATATGTGTTACTATTAATATGTGTGGTCGGTATACCTTCCAGGGGGATGGAACATAGTGGGAGTAAATGGTATGAGGAAGGAAGTTGCTTTAGAGTCTACAAAAGTTTAGATGTCATAGAATTATGTGGTTCCTGAGTCAGAGGGATGGGAGAGTCTATAGCTGCTGCTGGGGCAGTAAAAGCTCAGGAGCTGAGAGACAGAGGGAGGAACCAGCGTGACGCCAAGGCGGTCAGGTGCCTGTGGGTTCCAACCCCTAGTTCCACCAGCCACGTAACTGGGCAGGTCATTAACTTTACTAAACCTCAGTGTTTACACCCACAAAACACACGAGACGACCAGCATCCAAGGGCTCTGGTGAGGATTAGAGGAGTAAGGTATACAGAGGCACTAGTACTATGCTGGCCCAAAATGGGGGCTCCTCTCTTTCCATCCTTGTTTTCTTAGCTCTAGGGGAGGGTGTCCTGGCAGAACTGACTTGGAGAAGAGAGGTGTGTTAAAGGTCAAGGGCAGAATCTAGGTGAACATGGGACAGATTCAATAATATCACAAATAACTCGTCCCTGGGTCCGGCTGGCTTACGTGACCAGGCTCTGTAGCACTGAATTGGTTTCACGCACCTGCCTCAGACACTGAGATGTTCCCGTGATGCAGTGGGGTCCCTGCACCAACTGCCTGAACATGCGTCAGGCTGGAGGGCAGGCAGCAGCCCCTGCA
The DNA here is from genome assembly GCF_000442215.2 of Lipotes vexillifer. NCBI lineage: Eukaryota > Metazoa > Chordata > Mammalia > Artiodactyla > Lipotidae > Lipotes > Lipotes vexillifer. The sequence goes on from NW_006771640.1 coordinate 116,578, forward strand.
CCTGGGCTGGACGCTGTACTAGGTACCTTGCATACAGGAATTTCTGCGAGGCAGATGGTAGCAGCTCTGAGCATCAGGCACACTGCCTAGCGAGAGGGATTTGTAAGCTGCCCCAAGTCTCCAGCTGGTACCTGAGAAAATCCACATTCAAACTACGTGTGCCCTTGTTCTGGGCCCCCCGTGTTGCTCCCGCCTAAGAAAGGAAAAACTACAGGACAGATATAAGCAGGAGAGCCCTCTCCAAGGCGTCAGTTCAAGGAGAGAAACTCTTGGACCATTTGATGCGTGCTCCTTGAGTTACCCACAGAGGTAGGGCCAGCAGGGTCATGACTGAGGGAAGGCGTTATTTACATGTAGAATTAAATAATATAAGAGGAGAGGGGGAGGCGCAGTGGAAATGAGGAGGGATGGAAAGGGAAGTCAGAGTCTTTATCAGCACCGCCTGCCTCCTGCCTTCCCCCCCCTCCTCTCCCTCCCCTCTTCTACCTCTCTTCCCACTCCAAACAGGAGCAGCAGGGAACCCAGCCCACCCTGCCACAGCTCCTGCCTCCCCCGGCCATCCTCCCCCACGGCCCCCTGTCCCCCGTTTGGCCCAAGAGAACATTCTGCCACCTTCCATTCCCTCTTCTAATAATTGCACATTTCCCTGAGAGAGACTCAAAGGCAAAGGAGAGAGAAGACGATTTCTCGGTCAATAAGCCCTTAAGCAAGTTTCTCAGAAGGATGCTTTCCTGACAACCTTGCAGGCCTTGGTTTCTTCCATGATTTCAAATGAAAGCAGTGTCACTTATCCTCAACTGATAGAGGTTAATCGATCGGTCATCTCTGAGTGCCAGTGATGTGCTTGACACTAGCAGGACACTTAATCCTCACAATAATCCAGGGAGCCCTACCCTCCATCCCACCCCTCATTATACAGAAGAAGAAACTGAGGCTCAGAGAGGTGAAAGGATTTGCCCAAGGTCACAAAACAAAGAAGTAATGGAGACAAATATAGAAAACATTCAAAAGAAAGTTCCTCCATGCTGTCATTGCAATACGTATAAGGCCTAGAGGTGCAGCAGCCAGGTTCTTGAAAGATAAGCTCAATGAAGCGAATGGAACTTTCTTGGAAATATATCTGAGGCTCAAAGAATCAGCAGCAAGGCTGGGGAGTTGGGCTCAGACATGGATGGGTCCCAGGGCCACTTGCAGGGCCAGGTGTGGAAGGGGGAGAGCAGTGTCCCTCTGCTGTGGGCCCTGCCCCGTGGGTGCATGAGCTCCCTGTTTTCCGAGGTTTGGCGCCTCTTTTGTACTCCCGAAGATGCTCTTGAATGGCTGCGCTTATTCATGTGTTGTCCTTTTGGTGACAGGCTCACAGGCTGCAGATTACCATCCCACCAGATTGTAGTTAACGGGGAAGAAGTAAACCCCGAACAAATTCCACCAGGAGAAGACAGTCCACAGTGGTAGGGGATACGGATCGGAGTGGGCTTCGCAGAACAGGTGATGCTTAGCTGAGGCCTGAAGGGAGAGCCGTAGCAAACTAATAATGGCTCATCGGGACCGCATTCTGGGAAAGCTGGGACCAGCCCGGGCATTAATTCCTTTACTCCTCCCAGCACCCCTGAGGTAGGGACTGGTATCACCCGCTGCATAGGTGAGGAAACTGAGGCTCCAAAACCTTAGGTTTCTTAAATGCCTCACTATTAGAGAGGCTTCCACGTGATCCATTATCTCAGCTCATACTCACAGCAATCCTGCAAAGTAGATAGGGCAGGTGTGATTATGCTCATTTCCCTGACAGGCAGATGGGGCCCAGAGATGCTAAGTGACCCACCCAAGGTCACACAGCCGCTTAACAGAAGGGTAAGTCTTGCTGCCTCGACTCAGCACCCTCCTCATTGCTGCTTATGCTCTGAGGGTCCTCGTGCCCAGCCAGCAAGAGAGACCAGAGTCCAGTCAAGAGAGAACAAGGCAGAGCCGTTCATTTCCAGACTTCAACATTTAATTCCCAGGTAGGCACCTGACCCATCACCCCACAGGAGCAATCATGGGCCATCCAGTGTCCGGCACGCTGCCGTCTCGGGGTCTGGGCACAATTAAGCACAAACGAGGAATTGGTGCCTAACAAATTAGCAACAGGTAAAAGCCATCAGGCCATCTGTTGCCTCCCACCCACTGCCACTGCCTAATCCCCTTTCTCTGCAGCGTCCCCGGCTACGTGCTCAAACACAAATTAATATACTGGCCTTTGCATATGTATTTATGGCTTCAGGTGGGGAGAGAGCCACAGGAGCAGGTGGCAGGCAAGAAGGCAGTCGCTGGGGATGCTTTGCTCATGCAAAAGTCCTTCGATTAGAGAGGGAAGTCAGCTGAAGGGCGGGGGATGGGTGAGCTGGAAGGCAGACCAAGGGCCTTGAATAGCCAGTTATGGGGGCAGGGAAGGGGGTGGAGGCACGGCTCTTGGTTCCTCGTGGGAAGCACTCCGCCACCCCACTCATTCCCCCCCACCCACTGCCCCGAGGTCTTGCATCATGCATCCCATCAGCCACATTATAAACGCTGAGGCAAGAGGAGGCCATACAATTATCCACGGTCAGCAGGAGGCCAGGACGGAGCAGGAAGGAGCCCCAGGCAGCCAGGTGGCCAGCCTGCCTGGGAGACAGTCTTGAGCGGCCTCTCCGAATCTGGGTTTCCTCATTGCAAGTTTCCAAGATGCTCATGTGTGCCAGCCATTCCTAACCAGTTCGACTCAGGAATTAATATGAATATGAATAGAGGCTGGTATTTCCTGGTGCTTCATGCTGAGCACTTTACTTCGTTTTGCCCTTGCAGCAACCTTATGAGGTCGATGTCACTACACCCATTTTGCAAATAAAGTCACTACACCCATTTTGCAAATAAAGTCACTACACCCATTTTGCAAATAAAGAAATGGAGGTTGCAAGAGAGGTTAAATTCAATGATTTGTAAGTAGGTATTCTGGTGGACCTAGGCTGGACCAGGCTCCAGGTGGGCCCTTGGGATGCAAAGATGTACAAACTGGAGCTGATCCTTTGTCCTCACGGCAGGGTCAGAATCAGCCACAAGTGTTGCTGAGGGGATGACAGGGGGACAGTGGCACATTAGATGGTCTGGGATAGGCAGGCTTCCCTGAAGCCCAAGGTATGAAGAGGAACCATCTAGAAGTGAGGGAAGAGTGTCCCAGGAAGAGGGGACAGTATATGCAAAGGCCCTGAGGAGGGAAGGGATGGGTGTCTGGGGCTGGAGTGGCTGGGACCTGTGCGAAGAGAGGATATAGCTGGCTGCAGCAGAGACAGAGGCAGGCCCAGACCAGGCAGGACCTAACCAGCTCTAGAATGTTCTGGATTTTCTCCTAAGTGTGACGAGAGGCTGCTGCCAAATGTCACCCGGATCTGTTGGACTCCAAAGCCAGGTTCCCATGGCCATCCCATGCTGTCCCCTCCCACCTCCTGCTTCTGCTCCCACAGGAGGGACAGGAAGATGGCGGCCACCTCCTTGGAAAGTCTGCCCATTGTCACAGAGTGGGCAGAGTGAGGACTCTGGGGGTTCCCAGGCTGGGGTTTTCTCCTCCTAGTCCCAAACCGGGGCTGCACAGAGCTGAGCTAGTGTCCTTAAGGTTTTAAAGTCCCAAATTACCCAGGATGGGGACAGCCAAGGAAGGAAGGATCACCCTTCAGTAAGTCCTCCTGGTCGACCAGAAAGATGAACTCAGGCTTGTGAAGCACATATCTGAATGTCCAGGAATCTGTCTGGGGGCAGGGAAGGCAAAGAAAGATCTGAACCCCTACGCTTTCTATCTCATGGTGGGACAGGGTCTGGGAGGGGTCCCAGTCCCTTCAGCATCCCAGCCCAGGGAGTGGGTACAGCCAGACTCCACCCCTTACCAGCAATGTGACCTGGAACAAAACTTTGTTTCTCCACATGGAAAATGAATTAAGTGTGCCTCACAGAGGCGTGGGGAGGACAGGATGGCCATCAAGCACCCAGCTTGATGTCTGCACTTAGGTGCTCAGTCAGTGCTAAGGGACATTACTGTGATCCAGACCTGCTTCCAAGCCACTCCCCTCTCCAGCCCATCAGCATCAACCCTCTATCTCCCATTGTCCCGGAGCTTTGAGGCATCTGAAGTTTCAAATCCCTTGTTAAAAATAAGCTTTAAAAAAAAAAAAGTCAGAAGAGGAGTCAGGAAAGGAAAAAAGGGAGAGGGAGAGAGGAGGAAGAAACTTTTTTCACCTGAAGCCAGATCTCTAATTCTGCTGGTGGCCAGGGACAGCCCTGCGGCCAGCCTCTCTTGCAAATCAAAGGGCCTGCCAAGTAAGCAGCTGCAAATAGAGCGCTGGGCTCTTTGAAGTTGAGGAGCCAGAAGGGAGCTCTTATCCTCCTGGGCTCACAGGAATAGGCTGTGCCAGACAGGAGCCTGGCGGGCATGTAACTGGTGGGGAGGGGAGGGCTGTCAGTGCCAGCTCAGGCTAGAGGGAGGGAGGGAGGGGGTGAGACCAGCATTGGTTGTGCTGTCAGACCTGAGTCCTCATCCTGTGATTCCAGCCAGTCACACACATCCTTAACCTCCATTGTTTCATCTGTGAAATGGGATGATACAGCCGCCTGGCAGGCCCCGTGCATAGCACACAGTAGGTGCTCCTTGAGTGGTGCTTCTCATCTCTGCAGACAAAGGGGAGGGATGGGGTGGGCTCAGGTGTCCAATCACCAAGGTTGCCATCCCCCTGCCCCCACCAAGCTGCCCTTCCTCTCGGGCTCCCTAGAAGCATCTTCCCCGTGACTCAGAGACAGACAAGGCTCACATCTGGGCTCTCGCGCCATTATTCTCTCTCTCTCTCCATTCTGACCCCCATGGCTAACCTCCCCACTGTCCTCCTGAGCTGCCCCAGCCGCCTCTTCACAGACCTTCCTGCCTCCAGCCTCCCCCGGGCCCACCGAGCACACAGATGCACATTCATTTCCCAGAAGCCCAGGTGTGGCTGCTCGCGTCCTCTGCACAACACCCAGACTCACTGCCCATCACCAACTGCTCCACTTGGCAGTCAAAGCCAGCCACATTCCAGACGCCCCTGCCTAATGGAATGAACAGGATGGCACCCGGTGGGCCCGACCGTGGCTCTCATGCCTTGCTCCGTCCTCCCCTCTCTCCACACCGCTGCCATCCCCAAGACTCAGCCTATCCTAGCCGGCCTCTTTGTTTTTGCTCATGCTGTCCCTTCCACCTGGAAGCTCCATCGTCCTAAAATGCTTTCTTCTTCCAGAATCCTACTAGCCAGAATATTCTCTCCCTCACCCTGCAGAATTTGGACTCCTCGTCCCAGGGCTCAGCAACATCTCTTTATTATAGGGGTATTTGCACCTGTGGATAATCTAAATCCACAGTTAAGCTGGTATGGAGACCAGGATGTGAGTTCTAACTGAGGTGTCAATGAGAGAGATGCCCAGGGACACAGCGAGTGAGTGTGAGCTGGGCTGCTCCAGGGCGCTCGTGGGATGCAAGGTGTGAGCTGTCAAGAGTGTGGTTGTGCTCAGAGGCAGAAGTGGGTGGGCATTTGTGGACCACAGCCCACAAGTGTGTATGTGTGACCCTCAACGCACAGGGCCCTCTGTGCCAAGCCAGCACGCAAATACCCTCCCCACTTCCCTCTGTGTCTGTCTCTGTCACACACACACACGCACACGCACACACGACACACACAGCACATAGACATCTTGCAAATTTTCACATTCTTAAACCCTAGAGTTGGTACAAAGTAGTCAGCAAATACTGAAGTGCAAGTTCGGCTGTGCTTTCCAAGCCTCCATCCCACTGGGCATATCAGAACACTTCCAGCTGAATAATAAAATAATAGGGAGTGACAACGTGGCTCTTCCTTGACAGAGCGTTATCCACACCACGATCTCAGAGTCCTCACAACCTGGTCCCATCTTTCAAGTGCAGAGACCAGAGGGCACAGTCTGTTAGAGGCAGAGCTGGGGTTCAGACCCCATCTTAGGACTCTGACTCCCCAGCCCCTGAGGGCAGAAGCTGTGGAAGGCTCTACATCCTCAGGAACTGTGGCCAGTTGGGTGTTTAGCTGGAAGCAGAGTTTCTGAAGCCTGTGGATCTATACCTCCTTATTCTCTGAGTTGAGACACTGGAATGTTCCATTTGTGTTAAGTGATGGCGGTTCTGAACATCATGTATCCTCCCTCAAGGCTCTGCTCAGAACCGCTTCCTCCAGGAATCATTTTCTGAAAATCTCCCCTTACCCTGGGCTCTGGTATGTTTCCATAGCTCCAAACCACAGAGGGTGGCACAAGGGCCTGTTTGCACTTCTGTCATCTGTCACCTACAGCAGCCTTTGAGCCTGAATGACGGGGACAGGGCCTCATTCACCTCTGCATCCCAGTGCCTGGCACATCTCAGACTTTGAACAAACCTTTACAGAACACATGAGTGAATGAATGAATGAATGGAGGATTAGCCCAGGACACAGATCAACACTGTGCACAGCTTCATGCATAGAAGCAAGACTCCCGTGTGAGTGTGGGGGGAGAGGGAGGAGGATGAATGTGCTAAAAAGAGGATGCAGGAGCCTGACTCCATCCTCATCTCTTTGACCTGGTGGTTTTCCCAAGGAGGGATGGGTTAGTCTTCTGAGGATGGAAGAGGGGAACCAAATAGGGAAAGGAGCCCTTTTGCCTTTAGTGGGGTCCACAGAAGGGGCCCGGTCCTCAGCCCTGGGCCTCCCGAGCCCCAAGAAGAGATCAGCCTTGAACGACAAAGCCAGCAACCTCTATAGCTGTGCCAACCAGGGAAGGGGAGTCCCTCCCACACTGTCCCCCAGTGCCGTGGGCGCACTACCAGCTCCCTTGGCTGAAAATCTTGAGGGGTTTTCCCTTAAGTAATTCCATCTATAAGAATCTGGGAAATGACCACGGAGAAAAATCTCCATCCCTGTCCCCTCTGCAAACCCAACAGAGGCTTGGAAAAGTTCGTCTTCCGCCAGACTCGCAGCGTTCCATCTTGTCTGTGGCCAGTAGCCAACTGTGAGTAAGTTCATTAATATTAATATCAATAATTTCCTACATTTGCTTCACGCTTTGCAGCTTACAAAGCACTTTCAGATTCATCATCTCATCTGATCCTCACCACCAGCCTGGGAGGTCAGCGAGGCAGTGATTATCATCCCGGTTTTACCGAGGAGAGAACTAAGGTCCAGGGAGAGAAGGGATGGGCCCAAGGGCGCACGTGGCAGCTAGCTGTCGTGACCCCAGGCCGGTCCTCGCCCTCTCCATCTCCCACTGCCAACCCCTTCCCCCGTCTACCTCGTCAATGTTATCGTCAGCATCATCTCCTGGTTCAGGGGATCTGTTCTCAGCCATTAGAAAGGCTTAAAATAAATTAAAAAGTCAGGCTTTGGCCATCTGCTAAAATGGGTAAAACAACCTTCCAGAAATTTGCTGAGCGACCTTGGGCTAGACATTCCCCTCTCTGGGCCTCCAACCCATTTCCTTGCCTGTCAGGTGAAAGGGCTGGTCTCCTCTCCTTCTGCCCTGCCCTTCCGTGATGCGAGACCAGTGAAAGCTGAAGGGCCTTCCCTTGGTGCCAGACTCGGGCTGGCAGTAATCACACCCCTGAGGAGGTCCCCTCCTGGAGTGTGAGGGGTCCACCTATCATGAGCCTAGGACCGCCAGAGAATGGAGCTATGAAGCAACAGAAGACTCCTAGGAACCCTCCTGAGGATCCGGCCAGAGCTAACCAAAAATTGCTACAGTGTGACAAGCGCTTTACACACTTCGTCAACATGCCTCAGAATAACCCTACCAGACGGCAGTCATTTCCATTCTTTACATGAGAAACTTGGAAGATGAAAACATCATTAGAGGAGAAAACTGAAGCTTAGAGAGGTCACCTGACTTGCCCAGAGTCATACAGCAAACAGCAGACTCAAGTTCCAAACCCAGAGCTGGTCTGCTTTCTTAGTCCCAAATGCTTAAGGATCCAGAGGTGAAGCGGGAAGAATGCATAGGGGGTTGTCCTCCCTCCATTCCCTTTCCTCCAGCCCGCCTCACCTCCCTTCTCCCTTCCTGCTTCTCTACCCTCTGCGGTTTCAGCCCTGGGCAGGGCCTCCTCTGCTGTACCGGCTCGGCTCGCCCTGTCATCTCAGCCCAGGCTGAGATTTATGGATCACACTTCAAGGATTTTTTTTTATTAATAACATTTATAATCATTTTAGAAATTAAGAGCTGAGGATGCAAAGCATTTTAATTAAAATAATCTGCAGTTGATAATTATAGGACTCTCTTAGCTGGAACCAGCTTCTTTCAATCTGTCACACTCCCGGAAGGCAGGAGATAGCTGTGAGCAAATGAGTGAGCCTGGTACCTGTGTGTGTAAAGCCGGGTGGCCCAGGGCTCGCCCTTAGAGGCTTCTGCTGGAGAAGTGAGCTCCAGGGTGAACCGGGCTGTTACCAGCTTCGGGGTGGGACCTCTGTGCACCGTGCAGGGCTGGCTTCCCATGGGATGATAGCCCTTCTAGAGGTCTGCCCACCCGGCACACAGTCTTCTGCTGGTTTCCCTGTGGGCTCAGAGGGGTCGAAGCCCAAGATGCAGAGGGATATGTAAGGCTGTGTAGTGAGAAGTAAAACTCTCACTCAGCTCCTGCCTCTCTGCCCCAGTCCAACCCTCACCCTCACCCGAGACACTGTCCTGCCCTCTGCGGTCAGGAGAGGGCAGCGAAGGCCACCAAATGCAGACCTGAATGGCCTCAAAGATGGGACATAAAGAAGGACAGAAGAAGAGCCGGCTTGCAAGGTTGGGTACCAGCAAGTCAAGACAGCTCCAACCCGTGCCCATCACTGAGACGCTATTTGCTCAGCCCTGGCCCCATCACAGCCCGTAAGACACCACGGGAGAGTGAGACACACCTCGTCCCCTTGGGAGCTCACATGCCTGCACAGATGGTCCACGTGTAAACCAGCCATAAGAGAACATGATGTTTGCCCAGGATGAAGCTACAGCTGTGAGGGGTCAGTTATCAGGTCTGTGTGTGGGGCTAGCAAGGAGGTCTTCACAGGGGAGGGGATGCCTGGGCAGGGCTGTGAAGGATGAATAGGAGCCCGCTGGCTCAATGACAATCACAACTACTAGGGTTTCTTGACTGTTTACTCTGCTCTAGGCACTGTGCTGGGCGCTTACAGCATCTCCTTCAAACTTGACAACAAGCCTTGAGGATAAACTTGATTATTAGCACCCTGGTTTTTTCCAGATAAAGAAACAGGCTTGGAGAGGCTGTGTCATGTGCTTGAGGTCACAGAGGCACGCCCTGAACCCCAAACCATTGATGCCAGCCTTGTGCTTAACCAGTGGGATATGAGGTGCTCAGGATAACAGACTCCTGGGAGGGGCCCGTCTCCTGAAGAGGGAACACGTACAAGGGCTTCAGAGTGGGTGACAGGAGTGATGGGCCGGAGTTATCCTGCCGGACTGGTTTTGGGAAACCCTAACTGAGCGAGTTCCCTCTGTGGGCCTTAGTTTCCGCATCCATAAGTCTAGGGTAGGGGCTCTCTCTAGAGATCCTCCTGGTCTGGGGAGTCTTCAGCTGTCCCAGGCCCCCTGCTGCATCTCTAGCTCAGCTCGGGCAGTGTCCTTCCCCTCACCCACCCCTCAGCCTTAAAGAGGAGAAAGGGGTTCAGGGCAGGCGCTCCCCACCAGGACTCCACCCCAAATCCACCTAGGCCAAAAATCGAATGCGGACTGGCGTCTTGATAGTGGGCTCCAAGTGGCCTCCTTTGGGCTCATTCGAGCCTCCCTTTCCTCTTGGAGGAAATGAGGGTCGTGGGTGGACCAGCCACGGGGAGGGCTTGGACATCTCCAGAAGCAGAGGTAGCTGTCCTGGCAGCCGAGGCCAGGCCTGTCCCTCTGCTGCTTCCCTCTGCGGCCCAGACGTGGCTCAGGCCCTCCCAGCCCAGGCAGCTTCCCTCTCCGCCCTCACCAAAGCCCCCCCAAGCAGTGGACAGGGACCGGAAGAGGATTATGCAGACTCACTCATGGGTAAAATTGGTTCTTGGCCAGAGGAGCAGCAAGGCAGGAGTCCACGAATAGCCTTGCGGAGGGCCCGGGGCTCACGCTGGCACTGCGGCGGCTTGGGATGGGGGCGGTGCTGCGGCCAGTCCAGGGTGCGACACAAGGGCCCCCCACCCTTCCCAATAATCACATCTCCGGAGCGTCCTGGGTCAGCGCCTGCTCTGCGTCCTCCAGAGGGCACTTGTTGGCCGGAATCCCTGAGAATAAACTTGGCCCACCTAGACCCAGGGCTTCTGGGGAGCAGCTCTGCCAGGGCTGGGCAGAAGTGGGGGGTGGGTGGGATGTCAGTTATACAAGGCTCCAGGCTGTGGACAAAGATGGATTAAGTGAAGGCTTAGAAGGAGGGGGATTATTCTGAAAGCCCACCCTTCTGAACTCTGCCCAGCAAAGCACATCTTTCACGCCACTTCCTTAAAGAGTGACCTCTCGGGAAGGAGAATTTCCCTCCTCCTCTGTCCCCTCCGCTTCAGAGAACACTGGAGGCCAAGATGGTTTCAGTAAGAGTTTTATTGCAGCTAAAAGTAATGGAGCAACTCACATCTCATTTCCTGTATTCTACAGCTACAAGTTCCCTAAAGAGAGGGAGGAGGAGGGATCAGCAAAGATTCTGGAAAACATTTAGGTACAATAAAATAAGTATATTAAAAAAGAAAGCAGATCAATGACAGATATAGGACTCACAATGATGCTTACCTTGGGTGAGGAAAGCAGGGAGATGGGATGGACAGGAGGAAGCCACACAGTTAGGTAGCCAGCATTGTTAAGGTCTTAGTTTTTATGCTGGGTGGTGGCTTTAAAGGTACTTATTTTATTTTTAATGTGAATGAATGAATGAACGAAAAATAGGGCCAAACATGGACCAGAGGAGAGTGTAACAAAGATCATGTTCAATAGTTATTCAAATTCTGTGTATCTGAGCTTCCAAAAGTTGGGGAAAATTTCAAAGGAAAACAAATTCTAAGATCAGATGCACCACCTGGCCTCCTGGGCACCTGGGTCCTTGAGCCCTCCTGGCCGCCCAAGCAGACTCTTGAGGTCCAGATTATCCAGAAAATGTCCTCTTCTTCAAGCAGGTTGCAGCCTGACTTCCTTGGAGTCCTGGACATCATAAGGGTAATTTTGAATCAAAACAGAAGTATCCTACAATACTGTAGGCCAAATGGTGTCTGCTCTCCCGGGGCCCAAGGGCTCATGACTCTAGGGTACTAAATATGATTGAAGGGATGAGGGGCTGTGGAGCCCGAGGGCCTGCTCACCTGGGCCCTCTCCCCTTTTAGTGATTCTGCCCTGAGAATCCTGGTCCTGCCTTTGGCCTCAGGTGGCCTGGGCTCCGTTACCGCTGCCATCCCCCCGCGGGACGAGGGCAAGGAGAATTGACCCCTCTCCCACCTCTGGCTCCGCCTCCCACTCATTTCCCCTCCCGGCCCCTCCGCCCCCATCCAGGACGCTTCTGTAGGAAGGGTCCCTGAGGATCCTGGGCTGCCTCACCTGCCTCCAAGGTGACCTTGAAGGACACCTATCAGATTTTGGTGGTGGTTCACTATGCTCTCCTGCCTCACGATGTCCAGCTGTGGGATGGGTGCTCTTGGGGAGTTCCTCTACTTCCCACAGCAGCAGGAGGGCAGGGTTCCCACCATCTCAGTCAGACAGAGGCCCTGGTCCCTTGCTTCAAAGCCCCCAGGGAAACAGACACAGATCCACCTCCATCTCTCGCTAAATAAGCTCGTGTGTCTAAATAAACTACCACGGGGCATGCTCTGGCCAGCCTCCTGTGGGCAATGTGAGAAGAGCTAATGATACTGTAGAGACAGAGAAGATGGGAAGGCAAGGTCAGAGGGCAAAGCTCAGGAAGAGGTGGGGTGAACATCTGGGCCAAGCCTCTTCCCCAAGTCTGATGATACTTGTGCACAGCCCTTTGTTATATGTGATCTCCTTGACCTTGCCTTGAAAGCTGTTGTCCCCATTTTCTGTCCAGGGACAGAAAAGTCCCCACTTTGCCCATACGGCTCTAGGAAGACAGGTCCAGGTCCATGAAACTTGTGGGTGGCAGAGACAGGCCTAGACCCCAGTTCTGATTTCCAGTCTGGAGCTCCCTGGGGCCACCACGCCAGCCTCCCTGCCTTGCCCCATGAGGTTGGGAGAACTGGGACCGCCTCCGCAGTGGGAAGGCTCTCGGGAGGCCATCACCCTCCGCTATGGGAAGGCTGTCCAAGGGAAGAGAAGCAGACAGGAAGAGGAACCAGGGCCAATGGCTGCAGGGCTAATGGCCGCAGAGGAGGCTCTGTGGAAAACAATTTCAGATTGACGATAGGCTGGGATCTTGGTTTGTCTGTTTCCGGCTTTGGCACCCAGGCCTGGCCACTTACTTACAGTTTGGGGGTTTCAGGGTCCCCGTGGGCAAAATGAGACATTTATTACTCATCCTCCTGCCTCATAGAACCATATTGAGAATTAAATGTCATGTGACATGTTACAAAAGAGCCTCCTAAGTGACCCTATTCAACTGATGGCGAGTTGGAAGAACGGGAGGCCGTCTTTCTGGACTGAGTTCAGAGGGTGAGGGGAATGTGCACGAGATAAGGCTGGACGGGGCAGCCAGGGTCCAGATCACAGGGGGCACACTTGTCCTATGAGGGAGTCTGCACAGACCCAACAGGTGATGGGGGATATCGGAAGATTTTAAGCAAGGGAATGACACGATCCTAGCTGTCTCCCTGGGGAATTTACGGTGTTCATCTGGGTGGCAGAGTCCCTCCTCCTCTACTCCCCCCACCCCACCCCCGGCATATGGGGAGGGCAGAAGCTCTCCCCAGGGCTGCTGGGGGCTCCCAGTTGAATCTGAGTTCCGCAGTGCATTAGTGAGGGGCTCCCGGGCCGACCAAGTCCCTGGTACTAATCGGCTGCCGAGGTGAGATCAGTGACATCTGCATTGATCTTGCCTCTCTTTGGCTCCTTAAAGAGCTTATTGACTGGAGAGCCTCGGGGGCTGGGTTTGTGCAGCAGAAATCTGAATCTCATCCAAATGTGGGACAAAGACGAGGAAGAAAATGTGAGGAGGGGGCCCCTCACAGGTCCCTGCCACCTCACACAGTCTCATACTCATTCTGGACATGTATGCTCACTCCCCACCCCCAAGCTGGTTGTCTTGGCATCTAAACCTATAGCCTTACCTCTCCCCTCTCTCCCCGTCCCCAGTTCTAGCCACACAGAAATGCCTTTTCCTCCCCAGTCCTTTGCTTCTGGATAAGTTGTTGTCTCTGTCAAGGGTATGATCTCCACCCCAGTTTCCCCAGTCTGACCTGCTCCTTTTTTCCAGGTCCAGCTCAAATATCACCTCTTCTTAAAAGCCTTTCCTGGCCTAACCTCACCCCCAAAGCAGGAACTGCGTCTTCTTCTGTGTGTCCGTAGCATTCAATACTTACCTATACGTGCAATACTCGTCACACTTTTTACAACCATTTACTATATCTCTTCCCCCAGAAAGTCAGTTCCTCTAGGACAGTGACATTGTCATTCATCTTTGTGTCCCCAGCACAGTACCTAGCGTAGAGCAGATGCTCAATAAAGGAATGGACACTGAATGAATGAAAGAATGAATGCGTTTTAAATGTCCTAAGGACTTCCTTTTTTAATCCTGACCCAGCACAGACCCTGAGGGTGGAGAACAGTAGAGACTATGCCTAATCAAACTTGGATGACCCTAGTTCAGATCTAGACCTTGAAAAACTAGAACTGTCATCAAGTTCGATCTCTGATCTTACAGTTGAGGTCACAGGTCCAAGAAGAGGAACTGACTCACTCAAATCTCACAAAAGCAGGTGGCAGGCCCGGGACCCTCCAGATGCTGTTTTACATGGACCTGGCAGTGTGGCCAGGGGCTCCAAAGCCCTCTGAACTCCTCCAGGCAATTCCCAACCATCATTCTGACTTCCTGTGACATCCTTTGTCTCTTTAGGTGGATCAGGCTAGGCAGGTATCTATTATCCGGGCCACAGAAAAGAGATTCCCTAAAGACAGAAGTTCTTTCTTTCCTTGACTCGCTGTATGACAAAAGGACAAGTTACTTCCCATCTACAGGCCTCAGTTTCCCAATCATTGAAATGGGAGCTCTGCCTTTTCTCTCCTGGTCTTAGGAAAGGTGATTCCTAGAGCAACACGTGCCATTCTTTGGAAATCACCATCGGGGGTCATGCCACCTGATATCAATGAGAAAGGGCAAAAGAGCACAGGATCTAGGAAGTCAAGTCGGGGAACATACCCTGTTTCTGTTAACTTTTTGTTGAAATACAATATACTTACAGAAAAATGCACTTATCATAAGCAGGCAGCCCAACAAAATGTTCAAAAGCTGAACTGTCCATGTAATCAGTATCCAGATCAAAAACCAGAACCTCCCCCGTCCCCGAGACTCTCCCCTTCTCCTTCCCCCACCTGGCGTCACTGCCACCAATTCCCCACGCCGACTTCAGCGCCACAGATGAGCTTTGCCTCTTTTTGTCCTTTATATGAACGGAATCCTATAATAGGTCCTCTTTGGTGCATGCCTTCTTTTGGACAACATTGTGCTTCTGAGATTCATCTGATTCATCCATAATGTTTCATGTCATTCTCGAGTGCCCCTTCTCATTGGTATGTGGTATTCCCTTGTACAAACACATCTTAATTTATTTATTCATTCCACTGTTGCTGGGCATTTGGGTAGTTTCCAGTTTGGAGCTATTACAGATAGTGTTAAAATAGACTGTTTTTAATATTTTAAACAGTCATTTTTGAAAGCAGATGCTTAAAAATAGCCAGGAAGAAAAGGATTGTGAACACATCCCCTCATTTAAAAAATATCTATTAAGCACCTACTGTGTCCTAGAATTATCCTTTTCCTTGCTCTCCTGAGCCTAGCCTTTATAGACTAGGTGATATCCTACCTCTTATAGAAAGTCTTTTGTGATCGCTCCCAACTCACAGTGACATCCACCCTCCTCCGAAGCCCCAAGGTAGGTCTTTTGAGGACACACAGTAGAAACTGAGCCCACGCAGCTGACCTCCTCCTCCTCCTTCTTTGTGCTCATTTGCAAGTGGGCGCTCCTGAAGAGCACGTGTGGATCCCATCTTCCTCTGCCTTCCACAGCACCATGCACAGCATTAGATACATCACTAAACTCACCAAACAAGAGTTGAATTTAAGTAGAACTTAGCTATAGGAAGGTGGTGCAAATACATGAAGACCCCCGCCCCTGCTCTCTACCCACAACCTCTGAGGAAAAGATTTTTGCAAAACATGGAAAAAAACTCATGCAGAACATGGGCAAAACCCAAGGAGAGCGATGGATGGGGCAGTGTATTGCATTAGACTTGAAAGACAAAATGGATAGATTCTAAAGCATGAGCTGCTATGGTTTATCTTCACTTCTCTTTCCACTCCTTGGTGCAAATAATCAGAAATGGCTTGGTAGGTAGACATGGAGTTTTGGGTGGGCACATTGCAGCACCATGGATAGATAATCCCATTGGTTGCTCCCAGGGACCACAGCAAAGCCTTACAGCAAGGTTCCCTAGTCTCACCAGAGTTTCAGAAAAGTTCACAATCCACTTCCAGTTTCCCACAGACTCCCACTGATCTCTAAGTCCTTCCTAGTGAGTTGAGAAAATAAAGTCCTTAAAGCCAAATAGACTTTGGGATTCAAATTCTAATTCTATCACTTGTTAGTATGACATCAGGAAGATTACTTAATCTCTCTGAACTTGAATTTTTTTAATTTATAAATGTCAATTATAATACTTTTCTGTTTCAGATATATATTTCAGGTCTAAAATTTGCATTTGGTGTATGTATACCAATGGGGAAAGCAGGTTGGGATGAACTGGGAGATTGGGATCGACATATATACACTATTGACACTATATATAAAATAGATAACTAATGAGAGCCTACTGTATAGCACAGGGAACTCCACTCAATGCTCTGTGGTGACCTATGTGGGAAGGAAATCCAAAAAAGAGGGGATATATGTATACGTATAGCTGATTCACTTTGTGGTATAGTAGAAACTAACACAACATTGTAAAGCAACTATACTCCAATACAAATTAATAAAAAATAAAAAAATAAGAGTCCGCCTGCCGATGCAGGGGACACGGGTTCGTGCCCAGGTCCGGGAAGATCCCACATGCCACGGAGTGGCTGGGCCCGTGAGCCATGGCCGCTGAGCCTGTGCGTCCGGAGCCTGTGCTCCGCAACGGGAGAGGCCACAGCAGTGAGAGGCCCGCGTACTGCAAAAAAAAAAGAATAATAATAAAAAAATAAAATTTGTGTTTGGCTCTCTTTCGTAGTGTTTTGTTTTGGTTGTTTTTTTGCTTGAAATTAGTTCTATCTTTACATTCATTGTGAGCATACTTTATTTACATCCTTCAGCACAATTATAAGAGCTACTTTAAAATCACTGTCTGCTAATTGCAAACTCTGGGTCGCTTTAGGGCCAGTCTCCATTGATTGTCTCCTATGTATCACATTTTCCTGTTTCTTCGTGTGTCAATACTTTGGCCATGGCTCACGGGCCCAGCCGCTCTGCGGCATGTGGGATTCCCCCAGACCGGGGCACGAACCCGTGTCCCCTGCATCGGCAGGCGGACTCTCAACCACTGTGCCACCAGGGAAGCCTAAAGCTACTCTTAAATACATGTGTTAGAAAAGAGAAATGACTAAGAATCCATTTCAAAGAGAAAGTCTTTAAAAATAAAGAATAGAAAATAAAACCACAGGAAAACAGGGGGAAAGATGTAACAAAAACAAGAGCAGAAAACAATATAGAAGACAAACATCAAATAATAAGTCCACAAATACAAAAACTGTTTCTTTGAAAATGTAATAAAATTAACAGCTTCCTAACAAAAATGATTCATAAAAACAGAAAAAGAATGCACAAACCATCAATTTCAGTTAAGAACAAAGGGACATCTCTACAGATTCTACAGATGTTAACAAGATAATAAGATGTGATTATCAACATCTTTGTGCTAATAAATTTAAAAATTAGATTAAATGAACATTTTTCTAGATAAATACAACTTAAACTGAAAGAAATACAGGAAAAAATAAGGATTCTGAATAGTTTTATACTCAAATTTAAAGAAATTAAATCCGTTATTAAATTTTCCCACAAATAAAATTTCAAATCAGATTACTTGCCTAGTACATTCTTCTAAATATTTAAGAAAGAGTATATAACCCCAACAGTATATAACCTCTTCCACAGAACAGAAGAAAAAATGGAGAAAAACCCCAACTCATTTTATAATGCCAGAATAAGCTGACATCAAAATCTGATGAGACAGACCTATTTTTTTAATGAATACAGACACACATTCCTGACCAGAATAAAACTCACCAATATATAGGAAAACGTATTACAACCAATTTGTGCATCTTCTAAACAAGATTGGTTTAGCATTAAAAATTCAATGTAATGCACCAATTAAGAAAATAAAATGACGGGGAAAATCTACCATCATACAGATGCAAGGAAGGCATTGAATAAACTTCAAACTCTTTCATGATTTCAAAACGAAACTCTCAGCAAATTAGAAATAGCGGGGAACATAATCTGATGAATCACATCTTTTAAAAAAATCATACTTCATACATTTTCATGTAAAAAACTTCAAGGTGAAATATTAAAAGATTTCCCCAAGATCAGGAATGATAAAACAATGTCATTGCTTACCAATTTGATTCAACATTTAATAATGAAAAGTGCCTAGTCAACACTTTAGGATTAAAAATATATATATATAAATTTTGAAAAGAGAAACTAAAAGAGTGATTATTTACAAACTATTTAATACATGGTTGTGTACATAGAAAATTCAATACTCTATGGACAATATATTAGATATAATAAGTGAATTTAGCAAGAATTCCTAATGACAAGGTTGATATACAAAAACCAATTGTATTAATAAACACCAGAAACAAAAACAGAATCATTTTCAAAAAAAATTTATCAAAATATCATCCCAAAATATCTATTACCCAGAAATATATCTAAGAACAATGTGCAAGACTTTTGTACTGAAAATTAAAAACTATTATTGAGAAAAAAAAATTTTAAGAACAAAAAGATGGAACAAAAGAAAAAATGGATAAAAAGATGGAAAGAAAAGTCATGTTTAAATATGCAAAACTCAATGATTTAAAGTTATCAATTTTCCCTAAATTGATCTGTAGATCTTATGCAATTCCAATAAAAATTTCAAGGATGTTTGTGCGTGCAAATTGATGTCAATATTAACATTTTATAGGAATGCAAAGAATAGTCTAAACTTTGTTTTGAAGATCAAAGCTGTGCACTTACACTACTAGACATCAAGACTCAATTATGAAATTATAACTGTTTAGACTGTTGGATATTGGTACAAGGAAAGACTAAAAGACCAATGAAAAAACAATTTTTTTAAGTCCAGAAGTGAAATTGCAATAAAATGAGAAAAAGATAGCCTTTATAATAATTGATGCTGGGCCAACTGAAAATGCAAATTGAAAAATTGGCCTCCTACCTCACACCATACATAAAAATCAATTTTATATGAACTGTAGATCTAAAAGTGAATAATAAAGCAGTATGCTCCTGGAAAAAAAAATAAGAAAATATCTTCATGACCTTGGAGTAAGTAAAAATTTTGCAAATGGGATGCAAAATTGCTAATCGTAAAAGTAATTTCTGCCTATCATATCAGTTTGGACCCAAAGTGCCACACCAAATGGCTTCTATAATGCTTGCCAACAGAATTTAAAAAGCAACCCAGAAGTTTGGAGGCATTAACTCCCAATAAGACAAACATTAACCAATGAGAGACAGAAGATGGAAGAGGAGAAGAAACCAGAGACAAATTCTCTTATCCTTTATCCCTCCAAGGTACCATTCCAAGGAACAGCTTCTCTGTCCCAAGGCATCCTGTGATCTTAAGTATTGGATCTACTGAGCAATCAGCTATGTCTGTTGTGACTTATTATAAAGCAGTAGCCACTTTTCTGTGAATGCCTCTCATCTCTCCCCCACTCATTTTCTTTTTCCCTATCCTTTTAAATGCCAAGTGAATGTGTGCTGATTGCATCAGAATTAATCCTTGCCTTGGGCTCTGTTTTGATGCAGACCTGTGACAAATGCATTGATGGATGGATAAATGAATAAAACAAATATTTATTATTATACCAAGTATGCCAATATAATATGAGAAGCACTATTATAAAAGTCACATGTAGCCCCCTACATCTAAGTCCAGAAATTATAACTGTAAAATTTTTTACAAATGTATATTTTTGGTCCCTTTTTTAAAAAACATCTTCAGCTTTATTGAGATATAACTGACATATAACATTATGTAAGTTGAAGGTGTACATTGTGATGATTTGATATATGTATATATTGTGAACTGATTAACACAATACAGTTAGTTAACACATCCATCACCTGACATAGTTACTTTTTTTTTTTTTTTGGTGAGAACATTTAAGATCTACTCTCTTAGCAATTTTCAAGTATATAAAACAATATTGTTAACTACAGTCACCATACTGTACATTAGATCTCTAGAACTTAACCCTCTTATAGCTGGAAGTTTGCACCCTTTGACCACCTTCACCTATTTCTCCCACCTCCCCACTCCCCACCCCGGATTCTAGAGGCTGGGAAATCCAAGATCAAGGCACCATCGGATTTGGTGTGTGGTGAGGACCTGCTTCCTGGCTCATAGACAGCTGTCATCTCACTGTGTCCTCACATGGTAGAAGGGGCAAGGGAGTTCTCTGAGATGTATAAGGACACTAATCCTATTTATGAGGGTTCTGCTTTCATGATCTAATCACCTCCCAAAGGCCCCACCTCCAAATTCCATTACGCTGGGTATTAGGTTTCAATATGTGAATTTGCGGGAGACACAAACATTCAGTCTTTGGCAGGGCTGATGCTAAAAGAACTATTCCTGTGTAAATTACAGGGTCTCCAAAATAGAAGACAGCAAAACCCAGTGAAGCCTTCAACAATATCTGTATCTAAAGAAAGGAGAAATCCCTAAAAGAGCTTTTTTTTGTTTTTCCTGGCACCTCTTATCAGCTTGTTTACAAAGATCATTTGTGGACTGGCCCAACTCTGGGAAAATAAACCAGGCTAAAGGCAGCTTTACTGAGACTATATCATGAAAAAGAAAAGGTGGCAAAAATCAACCAACTATGCTTCTAGGAGAAGCTTACAAGTATGTTTGCTTCTCCCCTTGGAAGCGAAGCTGAGGAAAAATGTCAGGAAGAAGACCACACTAGAGGGAGACTACATGGAACTGCGAGGGGGCAGCTAAAATTGAGTAAGGCTGTAACAGTGAGAACAGAAATAAATTTATTTCCTTGTTACCTGCAACTTCTATTTTTCTGCAGAAGTGAACAGAGAAAACCATCTGATGGAAGAAGTAAAATAATGCACTCTTCCCACTGTGACCTTATGAGTGGTAATATATAGGAGCATCCCTTTTAGAAACCATTCTTGATTTTAATTTTATCAATTACATTCAGGTTTGGAATTCATATTTGATTTAGACTAGGTCCTGTGCTGAATTTGCCATTTAAAAATCATAAATAGACATATATATAGATAGATGGATATGTGATTTGTCTATTTTTATATGCTTTAGGAATGAAAGGATTCAGTGATCTTGATCATTTCTTGAAGCAATAATATAGAGATGGGAGAGGAAAGGCATTTGAAGTCTGAGTCTTTTCTTAAAAGACAAGAAAAAACAAAATAAGATATTTTTGAAAAACACATTGTCTAGCTTTTTCTCACTTTTCAATTCTCTATTTGCTTAGCAAAGGGCTTAAAGCATTTTTTGGAGTGGTAGGATTAAACAAAAGGCAAGCACGTTTCTCCACAAACTTCCCCATGTTCTCTCACCTCAACTTTTAATTAAAATATTGCCAGCTGGGGATAAGGGGAGCAAAATACAAAAGCAGTTATGTACAGAAAACAAAACAAAAAAAAAGCATATTTCACCACAGCATAAGCTGTCAGCACTTTCTTAGCTATCTGACCATCTGAATTTAAAATCACATGCTGAGCTCCTGTGAGACACCAGCATCCAACTCTTTGGAGAGGGGGAGTCAACATCAAAGCAGGAAAATGGAGCAGATGCCCTTGTGAATGAACCCAAGGCCAGAGCTAAGGACAGGGTGCCAGTCTGTCTATGGTAAATGCACACAGCCCTGAGCCTCATCATGAGGGGCACCAATGGCTAGTCGCAGTCCCTTTCAAGGGACACACAACAGACATGAGTACCTAGGAAAGTAGAAGCCCTGGTTTTCTACAAATGAGGAGGAAGAAAAATCAACTGTGATCAGTGAGTCCATTGATCGTAATTCCCACCCTGTTGTTTGGAGGCCATGATTCAAGCAAAAGTTTAAAAGATAATGAAGAGTTCACATGGAGCAAGAGTCAGGCTTGCACCCCCGTCGCCTCCTCTCACTGACACCCCCTGAAGCTCTCCAGAGAACACTAAGCCTCTCCAGAGCACTTTGAAAATCACTGATTTGGGATGTAACTGTTGCCAGTGCTTAACTCTCTCTCCAACATGCCTGAGGGATTTAACTTTCTGTCAGTCCTGCCCCTACTCTGCAAATGGGTGGCCAGATTTCCAATGGCTGAAGATTTCCACCTACTTTCGATCAACGAAACTAAAGGTATCTACTTCAGTTGGCTTTGATTCCCTAGTTTGGTTGACTTTGTGATGTTACATCAGAAAAACATAGGTTTTGGTTTGTTTTCTTTTTTTGGCTGTGCCAAGCGGCTTGCAGGACCTTAGCTCCCCCACCTGGGCCCCGGCTGTGACAGTGCCAAGTCCTAACCACTGGACCGCCAGGGAACTCCTGGAAAACATAGGTCCTTAAAGGCTGTTACAAAAAGGAATGTTAATGCGTATTTTTAAACATCTATTATGTGAGAAGTGCTTGAAACAAATTGCTCATTTCATAATCTGGATGAGATGCATATTACGTCCATCATTCACATGAGAAAACTGACCTGGATCATGCTGCTTAACTTCCCCGAGCCTCAAACAGTTAATGAAGAATGAAACCTGGATTTGAAATCATACACACACACACACACACACACACACACACACACACACTTTTACCTCCCCTACAAATGACAACTCACAAGGGCCCTAGGGAACAAGAGTATCTCTCTTCAGATCTTTTTAAGCAGGCCAACTCATCTACTACAGTTCATCTCAAAGACAGGTGATGAATTTGAGCTGATGATTGGATGTAAACTTTGGTTTGAAGAGGACTTGGAAGAAACTGCAGGAGGCTTCCGGGAAGATGGCGTAAGAGTAAGACACGGAGATCAGCTTCCTCCCCACAGATACACCAGAAGTACGTATACACGTGGAACAACTCCTACAAAACACCTACTGAACGCTGGCAGAAGACCTCAGACCCCCCAAAAGGCAAGAAACTCCCCACGTATCTGGGTAGGGCAAAAGAAAAAATTAATTAAAAACAGACAAAAGAATAGGGACGGCACCTGCACCAGTGGGAGGGAGCTGTGAAGGAGGAAAGGTCTCCACACACTAGGAAGCCCCTTCGCGGGCGGAGACTGCGGGAGGCGGAGGGGGGAGCTTCGGGGCCGCGGAGGAGAGCGCAGCCACAGGGGCGCGGAGGGCAGAGCGGAGAGATTCCCGCACAGAGGATCGGCGCCGACCCGCACTCACCAGCCCGAGAGGCTTGTGTGCTCACCCGCCGGGGCGGGCGGGGCTGCGAGCTGAGGCTCGGGCTCGGAGCGCAGGGAGAGGACTGGGGGGGCGGCGTGAACACAGCCTGCAGGGGGTTAGTGCGCCACGGCTGGCCGGGAGGGAGTCCGGGGAAAAGTCTGGAGCTGCGAAGAGGCAGGAGACTTTTTCTTCCCTCTTTGTTTCCTGGTGCGCGAGGAGAGGGGATTCTGAGCGCTGCTTAAAGGAGCTCCAGAGACGGGCGCGCCGCGGCTAAAAGCGCGGACCACAGAGAAGGGCACGAGACGCTAAGGCTGCTGCTGCCGCCACCAAGGGGCCTGTGTGCGAGCACAGGTCACTCTCCACACCCGCCTTCCGAGGACCCTGTGCAGCCCGCCACTGCCAGGGTCCCGGGATCCACGGACAGCTTCCCCGGGAGAACCTACGTCGCGCCTCAGGCTGGTGCAACGTCATGCTGGCCTCTGGCGCCGCAGGCCCGCCCCGCACTCCGTGCCCCGCCCCCCCTGGCCTGAGTGAGCCAGAGCCTCTGAATCAGCGGCTCCATTTAACCCCGTCCTGTCTGAGCGAAGAACAGACGCCCTCCGGCGACCTACACGCAGAGGCGGGGCCAAATCCAAAGCTGAGCCCCGGGAGCTGTGAGAACGAAGGAGAGAAAGGGAAATCTCTCCCAGCAGCCTCAGGAGCAGCGGATTAAAGCTCCACAATCAACTTGATGTACCCTGCCTCTGTGGAATACATGAATAGACAACGAATCATCCCAAATTGAGGAGGTGGACTCTGAGAGCAAGATTTATGATTTTTCCCCTTTTCCTCTTTTTGTGATTGTGTATGTGTATGCTTCTGTGTGAGATTTTGTCTGTATAGCTTTGCTTCCACCATTTGTCCTAGGGCTCTATCCGTCCATTTAAAAAAATTTTTTTTTCTTAATAATTATTTTTTATTTTAATAACTTTATTTTATTTTATCTTACTTTATTTTAATTTATCTTCTTTCTTTCTTTTTTTCCTTCCTCCCTCCCTCCCTCTCTCCCTCCCTTCTTTCTTTCTACTTCTACTAATTCTTTCTTTCTACTTTTTCTCCCTTTTATTCTGAACCGTGTGGATGAAAGACTCTTGGTGCTGCAGCCAGGAGTTAGTGCTGTGCCTCTGAGGTGGGAGAGCCAACTTCAGGACACTGGTCCACAAGAGACCTCCCAGCTCCACATAATATCAAACGGCGAAAATCTCCCAGAGATCTCCATCTCAACACAAGCACCCAGCTTCAGTCAACGACCAGCAAGCTACAGTGCTGGACATCCTATGTCAAACAACTAGCAAGACAGGATCACAACCCCACCCATTAGCAGAGAGGCTGCCCAAAATCATAATAAGTCGACGGACACTCCAAAACACACCACCAGACGTGGACCTGCCCACCAGAAAGACAAGATCCAGCCTCATCCACCAGAACACAGGCACTAGTCCCCTCCACCAGGAAGCCTACACAACCCACTGAACCAACCTTAGCCACTGGGGACAGACACCAAAAACAACGGGAACTACGAACCTGCAGCCTGCAAAAAGGAGACCCCAAACACAGTAAGATAAGCAAAATGAGAAGACAGAAAAACACACAGCAGATGAAGGAGCAAGATAAAAACCCACCAGACCTAACAAATGAAGAGGAAAGCAGTCTACCTGAAAAAGAATTCAGAATAATGATAGTAAAGATGATCCAAAATCTTAGAAATAGAATACCAGCTTTACAACAAATGCTAAAGGAACTGCTCTAGACAAAAACACAAGAGAAGGAAAAGTCCTATAATAACGAACCCAAAACAATTTAGAAAATGGGAATAGGAACATACATATCGATAATTACCTTAAATGTAAATGGACTAAATGCTCCCACCAAAAGACACAGATTGGCTGAATGGATACAAAAACAAGACCCATATATATGCTGTCTACAAGAGACCCACTTCAGACCTAGAGACACATACAGACTGAAAGTAAGGGGATGGAAAAAGATATTCCATGCAAATGGAAATCAAAAGAGAGCTGGAGTAGCAATTCTCATATCAGACAAAATAGACTTTAAAATAAGGACTATCAGAAGAGACAAAGAAGGACACTACATAATGATCAAGGGATCGATCCAAGAAGAAGATATAACAATTGTAAATATTTATGCACCCAACATAGGAGCACCTCAATACATAAGGCAAAAACTAGCAGCCATAAAAGGAGGAAATCGCAGTAACACATTCATAGTAGGGGACTTTAACACCCCACTTTCACCAATGGACAGATCATCTAAAATGAAAATAAATAAGGAAACACAAGCTTTAAATGATACATTAAGCAACATGGACTTAATTGATATTTATAGGACATTCCATCCCAAAACAACAGAATACACATTTTTCTCAAGTGCTCATGGAACATTCTCCAGGATAGATCATATCTTGGGTCACAAATCAAGCCTTGGTAAATTTAAGAAAATTGAAATTGTATCAAGTATATTTTCCAACCACAACGCTAGTGAGACTAGATATCAATTACAGGAAAAGATCTGTAAAAAATACAAACACATGGAGGCTAAACAATACACTACTTAATAACGAAGTGATCACTGAAGAGATCAAAGATGAAATAAAAAAATACCTAGAAACAAATGCCAATAGAGACACGACGACCCAAAACCTATGGGATGCAGCAAAAGCAGTTTTAAGAGGGAAGTTTATAGCAATACACTCCTACCTTAAGAAACAGGAAACATCTCGAATAAACAACCTAACCTTGCACCTAAAGCAATTAGAGAAAGAAGAACAAAAACCCCAAAGTTAGCAGATGGAAAGAAATCATAAAAATCAGATCAGAAATAAATGAAAAAGACATGAAGGAAACAATAGCAAAGATCAATAAAAGTAAAAGCTGGTTTTTTGAGAAGATAAACAAAATAGATAACCCATTAGCCAGACTCATCAAGAAAAAAAGGGAGAAGACTCAGATCAATAGAATAAGAAATTAAAAAGGAGAAGTAACAACTGACACTGCAGAAATACAAAAGATCATGAGAGATTACTACAAGCAACTCTATGCCAATAAAATGGACAACCTGGAAGAAATGGACAAATTCTTAGAAATGCACAACCTGCCAAGACTGAATCAGGAAGAAATAGAAAATATGAACAGACCAATCACAAGCACTGAAATTGAAACTGTGATTAAAAATCTTCCAACAAACAAAAGCCCAGGACTAGATGGCTTCACAGGCGAATTCTATCAAGCATGTAGAGAAGAGCTAACACCTATCCTTCTCAAACTCTTCCAAAATATAGCAGAGGGAGGACCACTCCCAAACTCATTCTATGAGGCCACCATCACCTTGATACCAAAACCAGACAAGGATGTCACAAAGAAAGAAAACTACAGGCCAATATCACTGATAAACATAGATACAAAAATCCTCAACAAAATACTAGCAAACAGAATCCAACAGCACATTAAAAGGTTCATACCCCATGGTCAAGTGGGATTTATTCCAGGAATGCAAGGATTCTTCAATATATGCAAATCAATCAACGTGATACACCATATTAACAAATTGAAGGAGAAAAACCATATGATCATCTCAGTAGATGCAGAGAAAGCTTTTGTCAAAATTCAACACCCATTTATGATAAAAACCCTGCAGAAAGTAGGCATAGAGGGAACTTTCCTCAACATAATAAAGGCCATATATGACAAACCCACAGCCAACATCGTCCTCAATGGTGAAAAACTAAAAGCATTTCCACTAAGATCAGGAACAAGACAAGGTTGCCCACTCTCAACACTCTTATTCAACATAATTTTGGAAATTTTAGCCACAGCAATCAGAGAAGAAAAGGAAATGAAAGGAATCCAAATCGGAAAAGAAGAAGTAAAGCTGTCACTGTTTGCAGATGACATGATACTATACATAGAGAATCCTAAAGATGCTACCAGAAAACTACTAGAGCTAATCAATGAATTTGGTAAAGTAGCAGGATACAAAATTAATGCACAGAAATCTCTGGCATTCCTATATACTAATGATGAAAAATCTGAAAGTGAAATCAAGAAAACACTCCCATTTACCATTGCAACAAAAAGAATAAAATATCTAGGAATAAACCTACCTAAGGAGACAAAAGACCTGTATGCAGAAAATTATAAGACACTGATGAAAGAAATTAAAGATGATACAAACAGATGGAGAGATATACCATGTTCTTGGATTGGAAGAATCAACATTGTGAAAATGACTCTACTTCCCAAAGCAATCTATAGATTCAATGCAATCCCTATCAAACTACCACTGGCATTTTTCACAGAACTAGAACAAAAAATTTCACAATTTGTATGGAAACACAAAAGACCCCGAATAGCCAAAGCAATCTTGAGAACAAAAAATGGAGCTGGAGGAGTCAGGCTCACTAATCTCAGACTATACTACAAAGCTACAGTAATCAAGGCAGTATGGTACTGGCACAAAAACAGAAAGATAGAACAACGGAACAGGATAGAAAGCCCAGAGATAAACCCACACACATATGGTCACCTTATCTTTGATAAAGGAGGCAGGAATGTACAGTGGAGAAAGGATAGCCTCTTCAATAAATGGTGCTGGGAAAACTGGACAGGTACATGTAAAAGTATGAGATTAGATCACTCCCTAACACCATACACAAAAATAAGCTCAAAATGGATTAAAGACCTAAATGTAAGGCCAGAAACTATCAAACTCTTAGAGGAAAACATAGGCAGAACACTCTATGACATAAATCACAGCAAGATTCTTTTTGACCCACTTCCTACAGAAATGGAAATAAAAACAAAAATAAACAAATGAGACCTAATGAAACTTCAAAGCTTTTGCACAGCAAAGGAAACCATAAACAAGACCAGAAGACAACCCTCAGAATGGGAGAAAATATTTGCAAGTGAAGCAACTGACAAAGGATTAATCTCCAAAATTTATAGGCAGCTCAATAACAAAAAAACAAATAACCCAATCCAAAAATGGGCAGAAGGCCTAAATAGACATTTCTCCAAAGAAGATATACAGACTGCCAACAAACACATGACAGAATGCTCAACATCACTAATCATTAGAGAAATGCAAAGCAAAACGACAATGAGATATCATCTCACACCAGTCAGAATGGCCATCATCAAAAAATCTAGAAACAATAAATGCTGGAGAGGGTGTGGAGAAAAGGGGACACTCTTGCACTGCTGGTGGGAATGTGAATTGGTACAGCCACTATGGAGAACAGTATGGAGGTTCCTTAAAAAACTACAAATAGAGCTACCATATGACCCAGCAATCCCACTACTGGGCATATACCCTGAGAAAACCATAATTCAAAAAGAGTCATGTACCAAAATGTTCGTTGCAGCTCTATCTACAGTAGCCTGGAGATGGAAACAACCTAAGTGTCCATCATCGGATGAACAGATAAAGAAGATGTGGCACATATATACAATGGAATATTACTCAGCCATAAAAAGAAACGAAAGTGAGCTATTTGTAATGAGGTGGATAGACCTAGAATCTGTCATACAGAGTGAAGTAAGTCAGAAGGAGAAAGACAAATACCATATGCTAACACATATATGTGGAATTTAAGGAAAAAAATGTCATGAAGAACCTAGGGGTAAGACAGGAATAAAGACACAGACCTACTAGAGAATGGACTTGAGGATATGGGGAGCAGGAAGGGTAACAAAGCGAGAGAGAGGCATGGACATATATATACTACCAAACGTAAAGTAGATAGCTAGTGGGAAGCAGCCGCATAGCACAGGGAGATCAGCTCGGTGCTTTGTGACCACCTGGAGGGGTGGGATAGGGAGGGTGGGAGGGAGGGAGACGAAGAGGGAAGAGATATGGGTACATATGTATAACTGATTCACTTTGTTATGAAGCAGAAACTAACACACCATTGTAAAGCAATTATACTCCAATAAAGATGTAAAAAAAAAAAGAAAAAGAAACTGCAAAGTTGTTTCGCAAAAGGACTGTACCATTTTGCATGCTGACCAGCACTGCACTGAGAAGTGCTGACATCCTTGTCAGCACTAAGTATTGCCAATTTAAAATAAATTAATAGCCATTGTAAAAAAAAAAAAGAAAGAAGAGGACTTGATTCCTGTATCAGTGTTCTTACTGGCAAGCAAAACTGACTCTTGTAAGTTTAATCATAAAATTCATGCATTCATCTCCACTGTTGACTATGTCTGTGTCTTTGGCAACTTACTCAACTCCTTGGACACTCAGCTTTCTCTTCTGTAAAATGGGAATCCCAGAGATTCCCAGATAGAGTGGGTGTGAGCTCAGAATTTGATAACCGATATAAAATACCAAAACAGTGTCCAATAATTGTGAGTTCCTTTCCCTGTCCCCATTGTCAGTGGACAAAGGAAGTCTGACCCTGAAGAAGCAGGGGGGAGTTAGCAATGATGTCAGACTGCTTTAGAAAGCCGGAACTTTTAGCAGAAGCAGAAAGCATCTCTACAGTGAAGCTTCAGGTCAAGGGCCACATCCACAGACAGCTCCAAATGTAGAGTAACAAGCATCTCCAGTACTTCCAACATTTTTATTCCATCATGTTAAAGGGTAAGTGACACCAGCAGACGTAGAAGCCATTTTATTGGCAATTTTCACGAAATGCCCTGAGCAGGCACAATAGCAGACTCCAAGGTGAGGTGATGCAAAGTGATGCCAAAGCAAGTACAGCCCACTTCTCTGAGCTGCAGTCTGGATTCTGAGCCCATCGCTATGTAAATGGACATGGCTGAGGGAGGAAGGGGAGGACAAGGCATTGCAGAATAATTCAAATAAGTGTCCGGATGCAACCAGAAAAGTCTGGCAAATGTTGCTAGAAGTAAAGGAGAGACATCTGAAATATTGATGCTGGAGAATCTCCAGAGGTAGGTTGGCCCATAAGGATTTTATGATTCTAGGCAATTATATATTCTAGATGATGAACAGCTATAAGGATAACTAGAGAATCTGTGGAAGGAATCTTGAAGGGTAACTTAATACAACCTGCTCTTCCAGTGCTCAGTCCTCTCCACCACACATTGGCCAAGTGTTAATGCAGTTTCTAACTGAGCGTCTCCAGTTGCCCATTTAGCTGTCACATGGTAAAGTGCTGTCACATGGTAAAGTGCTTCCTAAGGTCAGACTGCAATCTGTCACATGGTAAAGTGCTTCCTAAGGTCACATGGTAAAGTGCTGTCACATGGTAAAGTGCTTCCTAAGGTCAGACTGTCACATGGTAAAGTGCTTCCTAAGGTCAGACTGCAACCTTCTTCACGGTGATCAGAACCCGTTGTTTCTAGACCGTACTTCCAGGGCAACATAAATGAAGACTCACTGTCCACAGGGAAACCCTCCAAGATCCTGGTTCCTCATCCCTGAAAATGTACTGGTTTGTCAACATTCTGCCTAAAGGACCCCAGAAATGCTTACTTTCAGTAGATTACAAGAGCTGAAGGACAGTGGAATTTTTCCCTCCCTCACTTTTAATATTTTACTTCCATTAACTCATTCTATGCACTCATTAGTTTTCTGATAAGCCACAACAGATTGAGAATAAATACACTCAAAATTTATTGAGCTCTTGATATGTGCTTTAGGTACTTTATTATTATTACTTTACTTAATGCTCTTTTCTACCCTGGAAAGTGTTGTTTAAACCATTCATGAGTGAGCAAGTTTAAGCCAGTCTGTGGCTATACAGTTAGAAAAAGTTAAAGCTTTCCAAGGTCATATCCAGGTTTGTCTGCTCTAGAATTCATGCTCAAGCCCACCAGTTTCTTATACTGTTCTTGTTCATATGAGCTACAAACACAGACAGAGGTATTTTCAACACTGGTTGCACAGGCATGGTTTAATCTTTGTTAATCAACAAAGCACTATGACCTACATCAATTAAAGAAAGACAAGTATTTTCTGACCTTCCAACCTTCGGTGTGCTCAGTTTCATACACAGTTCTATCAGGGAGAGAGGAAAAGGAGAAAAATCGGAGTGGGAGGGATGGAGAGAGAATCTGCCCTTGAGAAACTTTTGATGGAATTAGGAATGTGAAATAAATTAGCTTAATTCAGTTAGAAAAAATTACCAGGCATAACATGATAAAATATTAAGTAGTATAGGAAGGACCCCACACACTCCAAAAGCACAAAAAAATCAACACAGAAATGAAGTATTCATGGGGGGCTGTACTCAAGAGCTGGAATTTAAATCAGTTCTTATAGGATAAGTCTGTATCCTGAATAACAGAAACTGCTGTTATTCAGTCTACCAGTCAGGTTTTTTATTCTAATTTATGCAAAAATAATCTTATTGGAAGGATATATTATACCTCATAGAATCAACAGAAAGCAGAGAACAGAACTAGAAAAATGAGCAGGAACCAAGCGAGGCCAGCATAAAAGTAAAACTCAGCCAAGGTCATTTGGCAGGATGCGTCTGAAGACCACCACTGACATGCAGCCAGAATAGTCACCGGACAGCTGGTGTCACTACAAATGACTCTTGACCCTGCTGCAACAATTATGAAATCCTACACTAGTCTTCACTGTTGGATAACTCCCTCAGTATTCAAGACAAAAGAGCAGGAAGGGAGGAGGGAAAAGGAAGGGAAGGAAGGAAGAGGAGGAAAGAGGAGGCAGAAGAGGAAGTGGGAGCAGAGGGAAAGAGGATGAAGACAAGGAGGAAAAGCTTTTGTTAATAATAAAATGGGGGCTTCCCTGGCGGCGCTAGTGGTTGAGAGTCCGCCTGCCGATGCAGGGAACACGGGTTCGGGCCCCGGTCCGGGAGGACCCCACATCCCACGGAGCGGCTGGGCCCGTGAGCCATGGCCGCTGAGCCTGCGCA
>NW_006771640.1:148328-150893 GCF_000442215.2 Lipotes vexillifer
GAGCCATGGCCGCTGAGCCTGCGCGTCCGGAGCCTGTGCTCCGCATCGGGAGAGGCCACAGCGGTGAGAGGCCTGCGTACCGGAAAAAGAAAAAAGTAAAAAAAAATAATAAAATGGTGTCGTGAATACACAGATGAGGAAAGAAAGATCCCCTTAACCCTTTACCCAACACCCTTCAGCTTCTGAAATTGGAGGCACTCCTACACTACATACAATAGGGAACTTATTCTATACAGAAAGTTTGAAATCTGAGTAGCCTCAAAGTTTAAATTCCCCCCCCGCCCCGGAGTTTAGGTGTTACAGGTGTACCAGACAATTAAAAAGGACTAAAATTAAATAGATTATGAAAAGGACTGTGAAGAAAGTAAACTGGGTGCTAGTTACAGTATTTCAAGAAAATTACTTAACATGCTGACTTTAACTTTCTAAGTGTCTTCTCCATGTGTGCTCACAGGGAAGAACTCTGAAAAGTGACACTGTAGTTTTTTCTAGATTAATGGCTCTGTTGAGAAAAGGTGGGGTGGGAGAAGTTTTCCCATGCTAATGTAAAGGGCCATTCACTTGGTTTTAGTCTTTCTTTCCCAGAATGAATTGCTTATCTGCCCCAAACCCCTCCTACAGAAGTTCTGGAGTCATCACTGATTCAGTGGTAGCCCCTAATAATAGAGTGGTGAATTAATAATGAGACGTGAATACTGAGAGTTTGGAGGAAATGGCAACATTTTATTTTATTTTTATTGTTTTTTTATTTTTTTAGCATCTTTATTGGAATATATTTGCTTTACAATGGTGTGTTAGTTTCTGTTTTATAACAAAGTACATCAGTTATACATATACATATGTTCCCATATCTCTTCCCTCTTGCGTCTCCCTCCCTCGCACCCTCCCTATCCCACCCCTCTAGGTGGTCACTAACCACCGAGCTGCTGTGTCAAAGTGAGAGATTGGCATGGACATATATACACAACATTTTCGAATAACTGTAAGGAGTGTTCCCCTCCTGACACCCTAACTGGTGCTAATTTTGCTGGTCTGCTACTTTTCTTGTCAGCCGTGTGGCCAAAGGGAGGAAGAATGTCTCTCAGACTTCAGCTCTGAGGAGGAAGAGTTCAGATTGCCAGAACTGGACTGGCACTTTTGAATTTCCCAGAATGCCACGTAATGTGGTTTCCTCAGGAAGCTCTGCATCCTTTCCAATCCCCCTCGGACCCTGGGCGGCTGGAGGTTGGGGCCACTCGGGTCTGCAGCCCAAATCCCGCCTCATTGTTTGGGGCCACGGAGGGTAGAGAGGGGTTGGGAAGAGGGCCCGGCAGGAGGTAATTGTCGCCTTTGCAAGAGGAAGGATGGCTTGCGCCCTGGGGATTCTGGGAAAAAGGCCCACTCTGGTGGCGCGGATTGGATCTCCGCACGAACCTAATAAAGGTGGCGTAACTATAGATGTCATAAATAACGGGTGGAACGTTAGGCGGGGGAGGGGCGCGCGGTTGCTAACGTGAGCGCTCGCGTCGGCGCTCGGACACAGGATGTGGCTCCGGCTCCTCACTGGCCTGGGTCACTGTGCCTGGGAGCCGCCGCACATTATGTCCCGGCTGCGCCTTTGGTTGCCACGGCTCTTCCTCGCGTGGCTACAACTGTGGCTTCAAGTCCAAGCAGTTCAGCCTCCGGAGTGGGCCCTGGGCCCCGTCCAGGTGACCCCCAACTCCCCGCGGCTGACAGAGGCTTGGTCTTCATACGCCTCAGATCCCCCTCCCAAATTGCCCCATGCCCTTACACCCCTGGCAGAAGCCGGGGGCTTTAATTACTTGACGTCCTCGTCTCCAGTCCAGATGTTGGGCCCGCCTCATCAGGAGTTGACTGAGACTGAGGCTCCATACCCAGACACGGATTCCGTTGCAGAGCTGCCTACAGGGCCAGATCAGTTTGCTGTTCCACATCAGGATCTGAATAAAAAGAAAACCCAACATCAAAAGATCCCAGAGGCAGTTCCAGTGCTAGATTGGAATCAGAATCAGCCCTTGGTTCTGCCTTCTCGACACAAAAGTAAGACTAAACACACAGGTCTAGATGAGGCTGAAGGTCACCGATCATTTGATATACTTGTTGCACCTGTAGGTAGTAAGAGCTCAAAACCAGTGAAGTTTATTGTTTCTCCCCCAAACCTGAAGAAAGATCTAATTCAGGATCAATGGCTTGACAAAGTTGTTGTTGGAACTACAGGCCAATTTGAAAAAAACACTCAGGGTCTAGAACAACAGTTGCAGGGTGATTATTTAGATCCCAGTATGGATGCCTTTTATCCTGTGGAGAGCCTACCTAGGGATTTTCTGGGTGGCCCAGATGAACCTCCAGAGCCCCCAGAGGAAGCTGAAATTTCTCCATCCCAGCAGGAGGCCCAAACTCGTCATCCAGAGCTCACTGAGGAGGCTGAATCTTTACCCCAGCAAGAGGCCCCTGCCCAGCATCCACAGACCCCTGAGGAGGTTGAATCTTTTTCACCCCAGGCGGAGACCCAGGCTCAGCAACCAGATCCCAGGGAAGAGGTAGAACCACCTCCACTTCAGCAGG
>NW_006771640.1:150903-151951 GCF_000442215.2 Lipotes vexillifer
ATCTCAGCCTTCAGAGGCTCCTGAGGAACTAGAAACTTCAAGTCCTCAGAAGGCCCTAGCCCAGCTTTTGGAGACATGTAAGGAGGTTGTAGTTCGACTAGTAACACATCATGGGGTAAATGAAGCTCAGCAGTCAAACTTGTGCAATGTCACTGTTAAACCTCTGGATCTAGCACTTACCATAACTCCACAGGTCACCAAAGAGGTTGAACCTTCTCCAACCCAGCAGGAGCCCACAGGTCAGCCTCCAGAGCCTCTTGTGGAAGCTGAGCCTTCTCCAAGTGAAAAGGAGCAACCGACTCAGTGTTCTGAGCCTCCAGCAACCCAGCAGGAGACCCCAGCTCAGCTTTCAGAGTCTTTTGGAGAAGCTGAAACTTCTGCAACCCAGGAGGAAGCCTCAGCTCAGTCTCCAGAGCCCCCTAATGAGGCAGAATCTTCTCCAACCCAGCAGGAGACCCCAGCTCTGTCTCCAGCGGAGATAGAACCTTCTGCAACCCTGCAGGAGCAACCAGCTCAGCCTCCAGAGCCTTCTTCAGGGGAGGTGGAACCTTCGCCAACTCAACAGGAACGGCCAGCTCAACCTCCAGAGCATCATGAAATGACAGTTTCACCTCCAAGTCACCCTCATGCTCAGCATTCAAACTTATCCAGTGTCACTGTCAAACCTGCAGACGTGGAGCTTACCATAACAAAAGAACCCACTCCAGAGGTGGGCCCTTCTCCAAATCAGCACAAGCCTTCAGCTCAGCCCTCAGTGCCCCTTACTAATGCAGAATTTTCTACAACCCAGCATGAGGCCCCCACGCTGCCTTCAGAGCCACGTGAGGAGGTTGAACATTTGCCAGTTCAACAGAAGGCTCCAGCCCAATCTCCAGAAGCTGGTACACATAATAAACCTTCAGTACAAGAGGAGACCCCAGCTCAGTATCCAGAGCATCCTGGAGAAGAATTTACACCTGCCACAAGCCAGCAGGAGACTTCAGCTCAGCATCCACAGGCTCCTGAGGTTGTACCTTCTCCACCTCAGCAGGAAGCCACAGCTCAGCAC
>NW_006771640.1:151961-185171 GCF_000442215.2 Lipotes vexillifer
CAGCTCAGCATCCAGAGCCTCCTGGCGAGGTGGAATCCTCTCCAGCTCAGTCTCCAGAGCTCTCTAATGTGACTGTAGTTTTCTCTCCAGAGCATCATGTGCCAACAGTTTCTCCTCTAGTTCAGGATCAAGCTCAGCTTCTGCAGCGGCCCGATGTCACTGTTAAACCTGTGGGTCTTGCACTTATCGTAACTCCAGCATTCACTAATGAGGTTGAAACTTCTCCACCCCAACAAGAAACCTCGGCTCAGTCTACAGTGTCCTCTGAGCAGTTGGAACCTTTGTCAGTCTGGCAGGAATTTTCAGATCAGCATCCAATCCCCTCTGAAAATGTTGAACTTTTTCCAGTTCACCAAGGAGCCCCAATTCAACCACCATACCCCGAGGTGACATTTCCAAATCCAGAGCAAGTTCGGGCTCACCACCCAACCTTGATTGAGGTCACAATTCAACCATTGGACCTTGGACTTACCAGAAGGCCAGAACCCACTAAGGAGGATGAACCTTCTC
The DNA here is from genome assembly GCF_000442215.2 of Lipotes vexillifer. Lineage (NCBI taxonomy): Eukaryota > Metazoa > Chordata > Mammalia > Artiodactyla > Lipotidae > Lipotes > Lipotes vexillifer. The sequence continues at coordinate 152,472 of NW_006771640.1, forward strand.
CAGTCATGCAGGAGACCTTAACCCAGCCTGCAGAACCACCTAAGGAGGTTTTTGTAGCTCAGCCTCCAGTATATCACAATCCAATAGTTCCAACACCAGATCAGGATCACACTGAGCCTCCAACATCACCCAGTATCACAGTTAAACCTTTAGACCAGGGGCTTACCACAACTACAGGACCTACTATGGAGGCTGAACATTCCACACCCCTGCAGGAGACTATAGTTCCTCGAACACACCCCAAGGTGACACTTCGAAATCCAGAGCAGGTTCAGGCTCAGCATCAAACCTTGACTGACGTCACAGTTCAACCTTTGGACCTGGAACTTACGTTAACTCTGGAATCCAGTGTGGAGGTTGAACTTTCTGCAACCATGCAGCAGACACAAGCTCAGCCTCCAGAGCTCATTAAAGAAGTTGTAGCTCAATCTCTATTGTATCCCGAGGTGACAGTTCCAGCACCAGGTCAGGATCATGCTGAGCATCCAACATCACCCAGTATCACAGTTAAACCTTTGAACCTGGAGCTTACCACAACTCCAGAACCTACTACAGAGTCTGAACATTCTACAGCCCGGCAGCAGACTACAGCTCCCCATCCAAAACACCCTGAGGTGACACTTGAACAACCAAACCTGTCTCAAGTCACAGTTTCACCTGTGGACCTGGGAGTTAACATATCTCAGCAACCAAGGCCATCTGAGACAGTTCTTTTTCCTTCGACTCAGTATTCAGTATCCACAGGTCTTCCTGGTGTAAAATATAGCCCAGAAAAGAAGCAGCCGGAACAGAATGCCACCACAAACATCAGCATATGTGAGCTCTGTAGCTGCAAAAATGAGACGCTGTCGTGTGTTGGTCTCAGCCCAAAGCAGAAGCTCCACAGAGTGCCTGAGCCAGAGCCTAACGCCTACAACGGCACCTTCACCATCCTGTAAGAATCGCCTTTCCTCATTTGTTCTCTGCATCCTGCCTGACATGGCAGCCTTTCTTCAGGTCTTCCTGGGTCCTCCTTATCTCCCCAATCCACACTGACTGACTTTCTGTTTCCACCTTTTGTTTGTCAATGATTCCTTATCTTCATTCTCCTTCTTACTATTTTTCCCTCTCCTCCAGTCTTCTACGTTTAATTGCCCTTATTTTTTCCTTCTCCGTTTTTTACCCCATTATTTAATTCCTTAACATCTGCTCTTCTCCCATCTTTACTCCTTCCTCTTTACAGCAACATGTCCCTCTCCCCGTCTCATTGGTGGTAATACAACAAAGTGGTTAAGAAAAGAGATTCCGGAGCCAGACTACCTGGGTTTGAACCCAGGTCTGTCAGTTATTAGCTTTATGACTCAACTTCCTCATCTGTAAAATGGGGATTATGGTAGTCATCATCTCATAGGATGACTCCTATGGCTGCTAAATCTCCCAATGACTCCAATCTCATTGGGAGATTTAGATGAGTTAATATTGGTAAAGCTCTTCTCTCAGTGCCTAGCATATATTTCAGTGTTATCTATTATTATTATTAAATCCCTCAGTTATATCTAGAACTCATCTTTGTCCCCTGGCTTTCTATATGTAGCATCCATTTTGTGCCCAACCCAGGGCTAAGTACTGTGGGAGCCACAGAAGTATATGGCATTGTCTCCAGAACATGACAATGACAAGTGGGAAGAAAGGGGATATGCCTTAAAAGGGAGGTAATATATAATTAAGTATTAAGAGAAATACAGATACGTGCTGTAATTCACCAGAACCTGTAAACACAGGGGTGTGGAGGTCACAGAAGGCTGCATGGATAAGCTAAATCTTTAGCTGGGACTTAAAGATTGGCTGTGATTTGTCAGAAAAATAATAGGCAGTACAGTCTAGGCAAAGGTGTGACTGCAGGGATGATCAGAATTTAATAGATTAGTCTGGCTGTAAAGAATTGGGTTAGGCAACAATGAAAGATAGGATTATAAAATATCTGGACTATCGGCAATGGGGGTTTGAAAGATATGCTGTGAGATATGGGGAACCACTGCAAGTATTCAAGCAAGAGAGACAAATGATTAAACCAAGAGGCTGATTTTAGATTTCATATGTAGAGCGACCTAGAGAGGAAAGCTTGATTCAGGGAGACCAAATAGAATGCTTTAGCAAAATCTAGGAGTAAAGTGAGAAGGGGCCGAATTAGAGTGGTTGTGATGGAAGTAGAAAGAAAATCCTGAGAGTACTACAGAGGAAAACCTGACAAGATGTCGCAATTGACTAGAGTTGGGGGATTGTAGTACAGGAAAGAGAAAAATCACATGTGTTGATGGGCAGAATGATGGTGGTATAACAGGTGGAAATACAGCAGTTGGGAAGCAGAGTCAGTTTGAGGGAGATGAGTTCAGTCTTAGGCATCTTTTATTGGTGAGCATAAAGCAACCAGAAGGCTCTGTTTGAGTGGAAATGTCCCTCAGGCAGATGGGCAGACAGGTGTCCATTTTGACTTCTTTCTGACTCCCGTGAAAAATGTGCATATAAACTGAATAGTTCCATTGTTGCTGAGGGAAGAGGACAAAGCTAAAGCAAAAGATTCAAAGTCATCCACTGAGTTAGTGGTTCAAACTGAGCCTCAGGCATTTGGCAGCTTCTTTTAAACATGTCTAATTGATGGATACATTCTCACTGTTTAAAAAAAGAAATGTGACAGAAGTATATAGGATAAAATGTGAAAATTCCACCCCACCTTCCCTACCACCAATAAGGTAATTCCTGTTACTGTTTTGATGTGTGTCCTTCCTTCCCATCTCTTTCCTTTGCATTTTGTTCCCCTAATGAGGTAATAACTTTACTCCTTGTTCAGTGACTTGTGCTTTTCCCTATGCAATATGTTTAAGAGATATTTTCGTATTAGTCCCTCTAATTTCTAATTGCCCGTATACTTCTAACACCTGGACAGATTCTGAGGGCACTGAGCCAAAGCTTTGGTGTTGCCTGCCATAGGATTTCTTAATATTTATTTGCTGATATTGATAAACGTTTGCCATTTTTCTCATTGATTTGTAGGAGTCATTTTAGACACATAAGTGATTTTGGAAAAAAAGTAATTGGCAGTATGTATCCAAGAATTTGGACAGATAGGAAGTTCAGGTTCTGAGGAGATGCCTCATTGTTTGTGCCAGTGGCCTCACAGTATGTTTTTATTAATTGTGCACACTGGGAAGCTGGGAAGCTGTCGGAATTAAAAAGCTGGTCTTTTCTGCATTTGAATATTCCCTACATGGTGGCCATGATTCTTTTCCTTATTCACTACATTCTTTTCCTACCTATTCAAGCATATGAACTGTGTTTCTTCACAGAAATTTCCAAGGAAACTCTATTTCTTACATTGATGAAAGTATATGGAAGGCATACCGCTGGGCTGAGAAGCTGTGAGTATACTCTCCCCAAATATGAATACAGAAAGCTAAGTGCATTGTAAGATCCTTCTTGGTCCAGAATTTTGAGGTCAATACCTGCGAGAAAAGGTATTTCCCCTTCCATATCCCAAAGCAACCTAATGATTGAAATTCTGTGTTTATTTTAAAAATTAAATTTGGCAGGACCTCTTTAAAATCAGCAAGAGACAATTTAAACTTATTTTCCATTATACAAGTAATACATGATTATATTCTCAATATATAGCAGTGAAATAACAGGTATAGTGAAAACCCTCCTTTTGCCCTAATCCCACACCCACTACTTTGAGTTTAGTATTAATCCTTCCAGACACTTTCCATACGTTTGAATACATACATATTTACAGATGGCAAAGGAGGTTTGTGTGTTTTTCTTATCTTTTTTTACATAATTAACATCCTGAAACTTGATTCCTTCATTTCATGATATGTCTTAGATTTCTTTCCTTCCCAGTACATAGAGGGTTACCCCATTCCTTTAAACTCCTGCATAATATTCCATAGTATGAATGTGTTACAGTTTAATAATGCCCCTATTTAAGGATGTTTAGATTATGTCCAGTTTTCTTGTTACTTGCATTGCTGCAATGAATATCCTTGTACATGCATTTTTGTGAGCCTGGTCGTTTATTTCTATAGAATAGTTATCTAGAAATGTGATTGTTGGGGTGAAGACTATTTAGATATAAAATTTTAATTGCCCTCAAAAAATTTGTGCCAGGAAAAAAAAAAAAAAGTTGTGCCAGCTTATCCTCCAGTCATCATGCTGTGATGACATTCATTTCCCCACACCCTTTCACCACTGGATATTCTCACTTTTTTTTTTTTTTTTTTGTTAATCTGACAGATGAATAAAAGGGGTCCCGTCTGAATTTGAATTTTCTTATTATTTGTGAAATTAAATATCTTTATATATTTAGTGAACATTTATATTTTATCCCTGAATTGTCTGTCCTTTGCCCATTTTTCTGTTACTATTTTTTTATTGATTTGTAGAAAAAGTCAGTTTAGATACATAAGTTATTTTGGAAAAAAAACATTCAAAGTAATTTTCATGACAGTCTGTGGTCATATCCTTAGTTCAACTGAAGAGACGTCATAAATGACTTCTGAATTAATAATAAAAGACATAACAGTCAATCTAAAAACTGGTATTATGACCACCCTTAGAGATATGCCCCCTTAATCTGATATCTTATTGGTAATGAAAAAAATGCTAGAACCAAGCACTTTTTTTAATTTACAGATTTCCTAAATACTATATGTAGTTTATATTTCCCATGATAGTACCTAACTTGGAGATTTTATTTCCCAAACTTGTAAGAAAAATGAAAGTCATTTGGCACAAGAAATAGATAATTTCCTCTGGGAGTGGAGGGGGGTGGTAGACTGAGGGACAGAGGTAAGAGAAAAAGTTTGAATTTTGTGCTACATATTTTTGTAATTTTGAGATGTGAATATATATTAGATATTTTTAAAAGATAAATTCAAATTAAAAAATTAATTTTTAAAAAGCATGTGTTTGTGAGGTGGTACACTATAACATGTGTCTGGTAAGGTTCGAAGATTTCTAAGTCAGCTTGAGGTTCATACCTTATAAGCAGAGGTTCCTAACTTGAGGTCAGTGGTTCCCCAAACCAGAATTTTTTAACCTCCCTCCTGCTCCCCCCTGTATAACTCTTTGGCAAGCTGCAGAAGCTTATGTTCTTGGGATAATGTTTTAAAATGTATAATAAGTCAAAATATATACAAAAACAAAGGAAACCAACTACATTGAAATAGTTTTCAGAATATTTTTAAAATTAGTGAAATAGTAACATATATGCTTCTCTTAACGCTTTAAATAACAAGATATAGTGGTAGGTCTAATAAATATTATAACTCCAGGGTAGTGATGAGAATAAATGATATTTCGAGGTATCTGCAGCATATACGTGATATGAAATGACCTGTGATTTCTATTGGGGACCAAATTAACTATACTGCTGATCTACTGTGGTTCATTTGCCTACATTCATAATGGAAGGAAGTGATGATTTTAGTTAGAGATTTGTGAAAACTGAGATGTAATTTTATTTCCCATCCAAGTTTGGCACTCTGGATTCAGTCCTCTCTATTCACAGACCTCTGCCCTGAAAGGATGATCCACAAGTCGAAATTGTGTGCACACTTTTAAGTGTGTTCAAGAAAGTGCAGTTTTTTAGGGAAAAGCACCATTGCATTTATGAAATTCTCAAAGGATTCTTGTCTCAAAAGATCGAGTCACAAATGTAGGGGAGAAAAAAAACATTTCTTTTCCTGTAATTATCCTCATGAGTGATGATAAATGGGTAATTTGTTTTAAATAAAAGTACCTGATAGTTGATAATTTGTCACTTTCTGAATTCATTCAATAAATATTTTTCAAGTATGTACTATATGCCACGAACTGTTTTACATGCTAGGGTTACAGGCCCAAGAATGAAACAGCCCAAGTATCCCAGTTCTCAGGGGGTTTACAAATAAATAGAAATAAGTATATAAGTATAATAAATAGATAGATATAATCTCAAGCATTGCTAAGAACTTTGGAGAGAAAGCAAGCAGGGGAAGGAGAGTATATCAGTTCCAGAAGGGCCTGTTGTTTGCATTTTATATATATAGTTAAATCAATCAAACAAGCAAACCCTGAGCCCTCTCAATTTCCTAGAAGTTTCAGAGGTGGAGAGAAGGGTAATTGTCAGTATTACAGAATCAAGAATGAATGTGAAATTCAGAAGATTGCCTTAGACCTGAACCCTGGTCTTTCTTAAATGTTACTTCATGCCTGGTTTTGATATTTTCATGGTGTGAGAAAGTTTTAGATCTGGCTTTAACTCTGAATCCCCATAGTTTTAAAATTTTTTCTTCAGTCAAAATGAATATTTGAAGTTCTACAGATTAATGTATTTTATTTCAGTTATTCAGTTGTTGCTTATTTGAAGCCCCTTTTTGGGTAATTTTTTGGTGACTGGCTCATTCTCAGTCTAAACTTTACTTCCAGGCTGAATTTACCATTGTTATTTTTAAAATGTCTACTGTCCTGTCATGCAAACATCTTCACAGAAAGAAACCCCATTAATTTGAAATACATACTGTTTGGTTACTCCCTGTCCAACCATGATATTCAAACTCTAACCAGTCTGATATGGGCATCAGCCAATCAGAGAAGACAGTGCCATAAAGAGTTGAGGATCAGCCCCATCTCTTTGCTGTACTTACTGAATCCATGTCAACTTTCAAAGTTATAGTTAGTATATATGAGTTCCACTTTTGTGCAGCTTTTTTTCATATACCATCATTTCCTGTGACGTTTGTATATCATTTATGGTATATACATACAGTTTTGTTATGCGATATGGGGAGGCAGAGTTTTTTCCTACCTTTGATGGTATGAAAAGGGTTACCATACACGTCGTTGGACATATTGATTTGGTTTTTTTCTTTTTGAATCATTTCCATGGAAATATGAAACCACTGCTTAGAGGTGAGAAAACAATCAATCTTAACACCATCTGTTGACCATTCCCCCTAACATGTATTCTGACAATCACTGTGATTCCTCCTAAAACGGTGAATTTCAAATTGAGGTCAGGGTGTTTGAAGCATGCTCAGGGCTCCAAGAGTTCTTTGTGGGAATTGAAGTCTTTTGTGTTTTTGTTTGAGTGATCTTTTAAAAATGTGTGTGACTATATTCTCTATAATATGAACCACCTTAATAACTGAGTTGCAGAGTTTCCAGGTAATAATATTTTAATTCTCATAAGTTATGAGTAAAGAATTAATTTATAAGCTGGTATTAAGCTATGAGATGGAATTAATATAAATATGTGACCAAGAGACACTGTGAGTGAAAAGCAGAATGTTTTAAATGTAGAATTCAGTGGAAATAGTTTCACAAGACAACATAACCTGTGCTCAGATCCCCAAGGCTCCTGAAGGAGGTACCACTGTTAATATCACCTGCAAGGAAGGGTATTCTTCCAGGCAAGAAAAACCTACCTTTGACATCTTACAGAGTTTCTTCCGTACTGGCTCTCTCTACCACTCCCTCACTCCACTCTTGGGATACAGGCTATGTGCCTTCCTGCTTATCAGATATAAGAAACTGGTGCAAAACACCACCTGCTCCTCCCCACAGCATGTTCCTAGTCTTTATTGTGAGACCAGGGGAAGCAAAGTGATTAACACTCCTCGGGCAGACCCAGGGGTCAGGCTTGACTGTGAATCCTTCCTGCTCCCTTCATTCTGCATTCTTGAGAAGTCATTGGCTGGATCTTTCCGTTTCCTAATTTATTCTTTAACTGTCATTTCTGCTGCTCATATACTGAGTTTTTTTTTTATTATTATTGCTAACACTTTCATTCGTATATTCCTGAGTTGATTAATGGATGCATTATCTGCTTACATCTGTCTGAGGGTAATAATTGTGCTGTCCTAAGGTTCTCTTGTGCTTTGTTAACTCTGATTCATTGGCTATAAGCTCTTATGTTTGTTTTTGTTTTCTGTCCTTAATGGAGTTGGCTTTCTCGTATTGTTTGGTCATTCCTGAGTGTAATTCATTTTTGTAGTTGAGATTCTACTGCGTTTGTTTCCCAGCTTTAGGGGAGAAGTGAAATGAGCTGTTGGGGCTTATTACTCCCAATGGGTTCCCCTGAGAATAAGGCAGAGGTGGAAGGTGCCTTCTGGTGGCTAGTCAGGGAGTGCATACCTTTCTTCCAGGGTTCTGGGACCTTGTCCCCTTTATAACACCAATTGCTCCTGCCTAGAGGAAGACACCTTTTGCTGCCTGGATCAAGGAGGGAAGATGTGGGGTTGATGTGTGCTGTAGGCTGCTCCTACCACGCTATTCCAACTGATCATCCTGTAGGTAGTTCCGGGGCGTTTCTGGTAGGGGGGCATTTGTGCAGCTGCTCCCACACATTGAGCTAAGGTTGTGAATTTTATGTTATATCTTTTGTATCATTCTTAGCGATTTTGGTGGAAGTTGAAGGGGTGGAGTCCTGACATGTTTCAACCTGCCAGCTTGAAATAGCACAACTTCTTAGGAAACAATTTTGTATCCCTAATACATCCTAGACAAACTCAGACAAATATGTATCAGGATACAAATACAAGAATGCTCAAAGCAGTACTGTTTTTAATAAATAAAAACTAGAAAAATCTCAGTATACACCAACAGTTGAATGAATAAAGTGTGGTATAATCATACTTAGAAGTCATACACTTCATCAGAAACATAATGCAAGCCACATAAGTAATCTTAAATTTTCTGGTAGCCACTTAAAAATAAAAGTAAAATGAAACAGATGAAATAAATGTGAATATCTTTTACTTAACCCTTATATCCAAAATATTATCATTTTAACATGTACTCATTATATACATTATTAATAATATATTCTACGTTGTTTTCATACTAAGTACTTAAAAATATCCAAAGTAATATCATATCTACACGTCTCAATATAAAAATTAATGAGAGAATCTACATTTCTTTCCCATACCAACTCTTTGAAATCACAATTTGGTTTCTAAATTTTATTACAAATACTTGATCGGTATTTATATTTCATAAAATTTAGTCGAAAAAGTAATATCACATATGCAAATTGTTGCTAACATAAACATTGTCCAATAATTACATTGAGTACCAGTTTTTTTAAATTTTAGAATAATTAAAGTTAATTAAATTAAAAATTCAACTCCTTAGTCACATTAGCCACTTTCAAATACTCAGAAGCCTCAGGTAGTTGGACATGCAACACTACATACTACAGGCAAAAACGAACTGATTTTACAAAATAATGTTGAATGAAAGAAGCAATGTGGCAAATAATACATATAATATGATTCCACTTATATAAGTTCAAGAACAAGCAAGACTAAACTGTGTTGTTCATGGCTGATAGAGAAAAGGCAAAACTACATTTAAAAAGCAAGGAAATTTTTCTTAAAGTCAGGATAGTGGTTACCTCTAGGAAGTCACAGAGAGGGTTGTGATTGGAAAAGGGCACACGGGGGGCTTCTGGGATGCTGGCAGGATTCTTTCTTGATATGAATGATGTTACGTGGGGATCTGTTTTGTAATTATTAAACAGTTGGACAGTTGTTCAATTGAATTATTGAACAGTTATGTATATTTTATGCACATATTAGTTTTCAAAAAAAATTTTAATGGGGGAAAAATTCAGATGGCTTCATCTGCCCTGATACAGTTCTGGGTGGGACTTCCCATTAAGGTTTGGGGAAAGAGAGGAGGGAAGGGCAGCTCTGCAACGTTGGTGCCACCCAGAGCTGGGTTCTAACAGAGACTTCGTGATCTAGAGAGTAGACATTAACTATATGATTTGGTGGGAAGAGTGGCTGGTGTGTGTGTGTGTGTGTGTGTGCGCGTGTGCGTGCACACATGCGTGATGGAGAGAGATGGACACAAACGAGAACATGAAAAGAAGGTATAAATGAAAACAGAGCAGAAATCACCATCCCTAAATTAAATAAGAATTAGGTTGTTTAGGTGACACCATTACCCAGCTTTCCTTCACATATAGGAGTTAGTCCTATGTAGTATATAGTTGTAGTTATTTTGCATTTTGATCCAGAAATAACCTTTCCATTTTTCAGAAATCTCAGTGAAAATTATTTGACTGAATTACATAAAGACTCATTTGAAGGCTTGCTACCCCTCCGATATTTGTAAGTTAATCATATTTATTTATGAGTTCTTATCTATAAAGTAGATTATCTATAAAGTAATTAAGGGATTTAAGTTAGATAATCTCTTCAATTTCTTCTAGCAATAAAATTCTACAGCTCTGTAAGTCTGTGTAGGGCCCCAGCCCATCACTAGCCCTAAATATCTCCTATTCATTTTTAATTTTTTAATTATATAGTCAAGGTATAGATAGAAAAATACCCTTTAGTTGTAGAGGAAAAGTGGTAATGAGGTCTGAGCAATTATACACTCCCATATGAACCTTGTTATATAAGTGTTCATATACTCTCCATCTGTATTTACATTTTGTTTATGACCTATGGATCAAATGTGGCCCACAGTCCGTTTTTATACAGCCCATAAGTTAAAAGTGATTTTTAAAGGGCTGTAAATGAGAAAAAAAAGAAACGAAGAAAAATAAGTGACAGAGACTGTATGTGGCCTGCAAAGCCTAAAATATTTACTTATCTGGCCTTTACAGCAAAGGTTTGAAAAAGTTGGATAGTGAAATGAGAGGAATTAAAGTTAACCTCAAATTGTCACCTACAGGACAAGAAAATATAGACCCCTTACATTCATATGAATGCCATTAACTCATAACTTTGATAATTTAATCTAAATTGAATTAACATTTAAATATTAAATATTTATGCAGATGAATTATGTAAACAGTATTGTCAAGGGACTTCCCTGTGGTCCAGTGGTTAAGACTTTGCCTTCCAGTGCAGGGGGTGTGGGTTCGATCCCTGATCAGGGAGCTAAGATCCCACATGCCTCATGGCCACAAAACCAAAACATTAAAAAAAAGAAGCAATATTGTAACAAATTCAATAAAGACTTTTAAAATGGTCCACATCAAAAAAAAAAAAAAAATCTTAAAAAAACATCAGTATTGTTAAGAACATATTAAGTTACCAAAAGAACAAGCTGTTGTTGAGGATTTCAAGGCAGGAATTGTGATGCCAATATTAAGAATGTTTAAGATGATGGTTAAGTGGTATATTTAGAAATGTTTACACTAAATAAGCATATCGATAATGCCCCTAACAAAAATCTCTCCAGCCTTTTTTTTTCTTGTTTTTTGTTTGTCTGTTTTGGTTTTTGGGCCACACCACAGGACTTGTGGGATCTTAGTTCCAGGACCAGGGATTGAACCCAGGTCCCCAGCAGTGGAAGCACCGAGTCCTAACCCCTGGACAGCCAGGGAATTCCCTCTCCAGCTTCTTTATCAAAGAGGAAATGCTTGCCTAGTATTTCTTTTTATTTAGGGATAAGGAGGTAACAGTGTTTTTTGCTATAAAAGCTCAGTTTTTGTCCTTTGTCCATGGCATCCAAAGCTGTGTATGTCATTAATCCTTATTAAACCAATTAATGATCCTCTTTAGCAAATAGATTCTTCTTGCAAATATAAAAGGCTTAAGGGAAGTGGGTATAAAGAGACTCACATGACCCTAAAAATAGTTCTTTTAATTATCAAACCTTCCAAGACTTAAGGGGCAATCACCTTTATATTAATCTCTTCTCTGCCACCTGGGCTCCAAACCTTACAAACACAGTTTGGAGAAAAACAAATAAGTGCTCAGTGAACTAGGCCCTTCATTACTTCTACTATGAAATACTTTATAATCTGATTATTTCACGTTAGCACAAGTATTCTCATTCTTAAAAAAAAATGCCAATCAATAAAAAAGCGAAAAAAGAATATGCTAATAAACACTATGCCTAGTGTTGTAAACACGACGACGGGTAAGACAGGTTTCCTTTTAGCAACTCCAGGGAAAATAAACATGTAAGGTCAAACCATAATGACAAACTGCTGTGGAGGCACCATGAGGTAATAAAATTACATTTCTTTTAAAACAGTCATTTCCTCCTTCTATCCACTCTCCAGCTATATTTTGATTTTATAAATATTTGAGTTTTCTTTATGTCCACACGTTGGCTTTAAACATGATAGACGATGCACATAAGCGGTATCTAGTCCATACTTTGAAGGAGTTTATGCTCAGAGGAAATGGGTTGCAAAAACAGCTATATTTAAAGAAAGAAATGAATATGGGCAATGAGAGCTATAAGTTGGTATTGGAGCACAAAAGAGGGAAAGAAGACTTCAAATTGGATCAGGGAAGATGTTACTAGAGCAATGCTGTTTAAATGGGACCTCGAAGGGCCGTTGGGTATCAATGACAGACATCTTGGGAAGAATAAGCTTGCAAAAGGAAAGTGGGAGAAAGACAAAGCACAGGAGAAATACTCTGAGGACCTGTAGAGTACAAGTGGGAAGAGTAGGAGATGAGAGCCAGATCATCTAGGGCTTTGGAGGCCAAGCCAAGGATAGCATGCCCAGCTACCATGTTACCACAGCAGGGCTTTAGGACAAGCTTTAGCCTGCAACAGAACCAACCACTGGGAGGGCTTGTGAAAACACAAGCTCCACCCCCATAGTTACTGATTCAAGAGGTCCCCACTAGGGCTGGGTATTTGTATCTTCAATAAGTTCACAAGTGATGCTGGTATTTGAGAACAACTTCCCGAGAGTTAATCTGGGGATCGCGTGGAGGATGGCTTAGAAACGGAGAGCGAAGAGATGGAAACACCAGTCAGAAGACAGTTACACCCATCCAGGTGAAATGAGAGACTAAGCTGGAATCAATGGAAATAACATAGTCAGCTATAGTCAAGACTAGGTATTTTCGAATAAAAGTCAATATGATAGAAAGTGTAATATTGAATTAAAGTTACATATTAATTGAGAGGAATAACTTCCTTTCAAGTTGTGTGAAAGGGTATCTTTTATTTCTTCTGGTAATGAATTGGCCTAGAAAAACAGAACTGTACTGGGAAGTGTGTAAATATAAGAATATTCCTTTGAATATTAGAAATTATAATGATATATAGAGATAAAAACTTTGAGCTCATAATCTAGAATTTGATAAGACCACAAAAGATGGAATCTAATCAATGCTTCTGCTCTCAGGAAAGATTACCTTCAAAATCTATCAAGATCTATAGTTGTATATTTAATTTATGAAGATCCTCAAGGAGAGACTCTTAAGAGAGGTGAAGGCAGGGTTAGGGGCTCTGGAAGGTTCAAATAATAATTCCTAAGGTTTGGAGTTTAGACCAAAGCTTCTTATTTATTATTATCATTCTAACCTCTTCTAATTTTTCCTACTAATTAGATATCTAATCGCTAATTGAGGCAATATTTTCCTTTTACTTTTCCTAGAGATTTATCCTGCAATAAGATACAGTCTATCGAAAGACGTACATTTGAACCACTACCTTTTTTGCAGTTTATGTAAGTTACAACTATAACTTCATTATATTTGGAATTTTTATAAAGCTTAATTTTTTATAAAATTAATTTGTTACTCATTTTGAAATATGATTAAAATTACTACTAAAATTTTGTAGCAAATCCTTTTTGTCTCCAGCAAAGATTAGTGTGAGAGTTATTACACAGATCAGAGTGAATCATTGTAGAGCAGTGTTTCTCAACCATGGTGATTTTGCACGCAGGTGACATTTGGTAGTGTCTGGAGACATTTTTGTTTCTCAGAACTGTATATGCTCCTGGCATCTAGTGGACAGAGGCCACAGATGCTACTAGACATCCAACAGTATACAGGAGAGCCTCCCACAGCAAAGAATTATCCAGCCCAAAATGTCAATAGTGCTGCTTTTCTAGAGAAATAAAGATCACTTAACACAAGTATTTAATGAGCATTTACTATTTGTTTCTAATGCATCACATATAAAATCATGGAAGTATAAATCATAATATCTTCCATAGTGAGATTTCATTAGTGTATGGAGGGAGTAGTGATGTTATGTTTCATCATATGTAAATTAGAATTATTGCCAAATGATAACTGTTCTGAAAGAATATATATTTTTCTTCTTCTTTTGCTTGTGTCTTTTTTTGTAGAAATCTTGGTTGCAATTCACTCACAGAACTGAGCTTTGGAACGTTTCAGGCCTGGCATGGAATGCACTTTTTACACATGTTGTAAGTGAAATAGAAGATGAATACATGTAAAAAACTGTGTGTAAAAACACCATGAAGTTATTGGTTAGCTGGGTGTAAGCACAGTTTGAATTCTGGAAAGTATGTCTTGAGAGTCATTTTTTTTTTTCAAATGAGGAAACTAAGGTACAAAGAGGCCAAGAGACTTGTTTAACTCATATATATGTAACGCTCTGCTTTCCATAGTACTGATCTTTGGCACGGGCAATAAAAGGCACCAAGCAAAAACACTCAAATTAACATTGTCATGGAATCCCATTGATGCCTCTCCACTATGCGAGTGGTCCATGGAGTTCCGCTTTTGAATTTAACTTTGATTCCTGCTCATGTGCAAAGTTCCTAACTGCTTAAAATGTATGCAACATAGAGCTGCAAAGAACTAAGTTTAGCACCCAATTCTTCAGGGAGCAAAAGGTGTGGGTGCTTCCCTAACCATTATTAGCTCTTTTAAATGGTAAAGCAGACAGAATTCCTGAACACACACCACAGGGCTCTCCCCAGCCACCCAGAACATGATTTTTCAAAAAGCATATATCTCTGAAGTGAATTATCTGTTGCCAATAGGAACCTTTGCGGTATGGAAAAAGATATTGTTTGTGTTCAGCTGTAGTGTGAAAAATATAAGGAAAATACATTGTTGTAGCCTAATTCAATATACTTTCTTTGCTGACTACTCTTCAATAAGAAGTGTGGGTTTTACACCCCTTCAGCTCAAAAATTCTGTGATTTCTCATGACACAAGGAAATGATAGTGGGTACGTTCAGTGGCCCGAAGGCGATTTTAGACTCAAGGTAAAGAGCTCTTCTACACCTGGCTTTGGAAAAGACTCTCTTACGTGTCTTGCGGTTCAGAAATCCAGTTTCACACAGTTCACACATTTTGGTTAATGAAGGTGTTGAGGCTGTGTCTGGAGCAGGATTAGCAATTCCTGCAGATGCCTATCTTTAGCGGCCTCCTTCCTTTCCCTTGTTAGTTTGCTGATGCCTACCTTGGGGAGAGAGCACCAGGGTCAGTTTTTCTTTTGCCAGCACAAGGGAGAGCAGGCTCATGGCATCCCTTCACCAGGAGGTTTTAGTAGCCTCAATACAACGTCTTAAACTCACCACCTTTCCTAAACATCCTATAACACCAAGAGTTCCTTAGAAGAATCTGGGTTTCACTACAGTTATGTAGGCAACCCAGGAAAATACATTGTGGAAATAAATAAATAAATAAATCACAGTTTAAAAATTAATGAATTCATTCAAAAACATTCACTGAGTGCCATGCCCACTGTGTGTCAGCACTGTACTAACTGCTGGGGATACAAAGATGCGTAGGGCAGGGACTTTGTCCCCAAGAAGCTTTCATACTGGAAGGAGAAAGATGGATGTTGATGGGAAAATATATATGAGAGCCATTCGAGCATCTATGCAGCAGGGTAACAAGGGAGGGGGGTGATGAAGTAGAAAATGGGTGGTAGGTTAGAAAAGATTTGTGTTGGAAGAGGCGTCAACTCGTTCCTTTGGAATTTGTGTTCCTCTTAAATGACAGAAAAAGGTAGTGAAAAAATCGGAACTATCTGGTGTTGGAAATAAATTAGTACTGTACACCTAAAACTCGTTCACAGTTACTCTCAAAAGATTGTCACAGTATAGTAAGGCTTTGTTTTGGGCTAAGTCTTTCTAATAGAAAAAGCTAATTTGCTTCAGGAAACATGTGCCATGATGAGATATAAGAATATCAATGAGGGAGGTGAGGCCACACCATGAAGGCAAATTGAGCTGCGGTCACAGAGCCACCCTAATGCTCCCCCAGTCAGCTAGCATTGGTTTCCTTTAGATAGCTATGTACACGCAAAAGCTTACACACTTCAGGGTGCTGTCATCACTTTTTGCTATGTACTGGAATCCTGGCTGCTTCTCAGATTTACAAAGGCATAAACGCTAAAAACAAAAATAACTTGGGTCTGCCCTTTGGGGTGATTCAGGGTGGCTGTTTTATTTGTAATAGTTCAAAATTTTGAGATTGTCACACCTAACAACTACTATACTTTTCTTCTCTCAACTGCATCTTATTCTTCCCACCTGTAGTATTTTCTCCCATTCTATATGTTTTCTCACTTTCTTGATAGTGTCCTTGGAAGCACAAAGTTTTTAATTTTTATAAAATCCAATTCATCTATTTTTCCTTTGGTTGTTTGTGCTTCTGGTGTCATATCTAAGAAACTGTTGTCTAATGCAAGGTCATAAAGATTTACTCCTGTGTTTTCTTCTACGACTTTTATAGCCTTAGCTCTTACGTTTGGATATTTGATCCGTTTGGAGTTAATTTTCATATACGGTGTGAAGTGTAGGAGTCCACCTTCATTATTTTGTGTGTGGATGTACAGTTGTCCCAGCATCATTTGAAAAGACTGTTCTTTCCACATCGAATTGTTTTGGCACCCTTGTTGAAAGTCAATAGACCATAAATAGGAGGGTTTATTTCTATACTGTCAGTTCTGTTCCATTGATTTACATGTCTGTTCTTATTCCAGTACCACACTGTGATTGCAGTAGCTTTGAACTGAGTTTTGAAACCAGGATGTGTGAGTCCTCCCACTTTGTACTTTACCAACATTGTTTTGGTTTATTCTGTTTCCTTAAACTGCTATATGAATTTTAGAATTAGCTTGGCAATTTCTGGAAAGAAGTCAGCTGGGATTTTGATAGGAATTGCTTATCTTCCAGCCCATGAATCCAGCATGTCTTTATATTTATTTAGATCTTCAATTTCTTTCAACAGTTTTGTACTTTTCAGTGTGAATCTTGCACTTACTTGGTTAAATTTTTCCATCAGTATTATATTTGTTTTGATGCTGTTACACGTGGAATTGTTTTCTTAATTTCATTTTTGGATTACTCATTGCTGGTGTGTAGAAATAATATTGATCTTATATCCTACAACCTTGCTGAACCCATTTATTAATGCTAACAGTTATTTTCCTAGATTCCCAGGAATATGTCTTGTGGTCTTCCAGTTTCCCAGGAATACATTGGAACATTTCAAAGTCTCTGTGGACATCTCATTCCTCAGCTTTTGTTTTTAAGCTTTTCGGTTGGGCTGTTTTTTGCCCCCAACTCTTACCCATTGCCTCATGCAACCGCCATGTTAAAATATTTGCTTGAAAATGTTTTCCAGAAATGCCACCTGAGGAGAGGCTTTTCTCACTAGACAGCTCTCAGTCAGGTCAAAGGCAAACCTTTCAAGCGAGGTCTCCCAGGGGACCACCAGACATGTAAAACAATGACAGTTCTTTGGGAATGAGGCTTTGAAGGCCCTCCCAGTCCATGCCACTCCTTCTGGTACCAGGGATGTGGGCTGTTTTTCAAGGCTACCACTGGCATGGAGAGCAAAGTTCAAGGACAAGTTAAAGCAACACAGATCTCATTTTTCTTACAGAAATTAATTTGTTTTCCTTGAATAAATTGCTCCCCAATTTGCTGTCAGCATGTTGGTTAAATTTCCAGAGTTCAGAAGTTGATTCTGACCATTTTTGCCAGTTTTGTTATTGTTATTTTTGCTTCTATGGAGGGATGAATTTTCAGATGTCCTTCCTCCATCATTTTTACTGATTTTCCTGCAATTAAAAAAAAAATCTATAAAGTCTCAATGCCCATATGCTAATTAAATATTTATCGTGAGAGATGATTAAGGAAAAAATAAAAAGAGAAATAAATAAAAAGAGAAAATATAATTCTCATAGAGGCTTTCCCAGATGGGTAGGTGAAGTTTGAAAAGGTATTTTTATATTTAGTGCTCTGCAAATTAAGGTTAAAGTAACAGATGTTTAAACCGCCCCCCCCCCTTTTTTTCATTCAGGTTAAACACAGGCTTTAGAGTCAGAACTAAGTTCAAATTCTAGCTCGGCTTCTTACTAGCTTGATGACTTACGACAAGTTATGTAACTTCTCTGTGCCTCAGTTTCCTCATTTGTACAATGGTGTAATATATATATCACATAAGGTTACTGTGAGGATTAAATGTTAAATGTTGATCACAGATGCCTGGCAACCCAAAAGATATTAGTTTTGATAATTATCTTTATAATATTCTGCAAAAATACGCTAATAATTCTTGAGTAGAGTTAACCTAAAGTCAGATATTCTTTTCTTTCTTCCTGTTTCTTTTGGGGTTTTTTTCCCCCTTATTTGTTTTAAAGAACTAAGAAAAAAAAAGAAAGAAAGAAAGAAAGAAAAAACTAAGAAGAAAATCTATTCCAGGATTTTGGAATAAAATTTTGTTCCCCAAAATTAATTTGTTTATTTTATTGATATATAAACAAAATGTTATTTATTTATTCAGCAAACATTTATTAAATACCTAGTAAATATTAGGTACTATGTCAGTCACAGGAATAATAATGACAATAAAGTGTGGCCTCTGCTCTCAAGTTGCTGACAATCTAGGAGAGTGACAAGTAAACAGTTGATTACATACACAGTAACAAAGGCTATGATACAAGAATACACACGGGACTATGTGATGGGAGTATGGCTTTCACCAGTTCCTCTTGGATTTCTCTCTTCTTCTTTGGCTCCAGAACCAAAGAATTAGCCCTATTTTTGTCTTTAGCTGGGTAGTTTAAATCATGAAATTTTTAAAAATTTGTAGAGATGAAAGAAAAACACCTTGAATTATGGAAGACACTAGAAATAGTACTTTTTTACAGAGCAAGGGCTTCCTACCAGCATAGTCACTTCAAGGGTTTTTAACCTAAAAAGTTCTTTGGCATATTTTTTCTTTGCTAGCCATTTTTTTTTCTATTTTATTGTTTGTTTGCTTGTTTCTCTTCTCCACTTTATCATCTAGAGACCTGGAGTTCCCAGTGAAAGAGTGTTTTACAGATTCTAAGGGTGATTTATAGATAAAGACAGAAAATGATTTTTTTTTTTTAACCTTCAAGTTCCATACCAAAAAAATGAATATAAGCTTTCATGGAAGTAATTGAAAATGCAGATAATTTTAATTCCATTCCATTTTTCAGAATTCTCAATCGTAATCCTTTGACAACAGTTGAAGATTCTTATCTTTTTAAATTGCCAGCATTAAAATATTTGTAAGTATTGCAACAGTTTCATGGCTCATGAGATAATTTCTGCTCCTTTTTACTTTTGTCAAAGATTGAGTACTTTAGCTAAAAAGTCATAATTTAGATTTTAACTGGGCTATTGAAAATAAGAGTTATTGGCAAAGGAAAGGATTAAGAAAGACTATGTATGGATAAGACAGCCAGCAGAGTATGAAAACAGTGCTGAAGAACACATATAGATATGGAACCTATAGATGCATATAGGAATATTATTTATCCCAGAAAGAAAAAAGGAATAAGGGGTACATTATTTTTTTTTAAAAGAGTGATCAAAAGAGGTAGATGCAATTGAAAATGAGAAGTTAGGATAATAGAAAATGATTCTACTGTTCAGCACCAAGGTCATTAATTTGATGATGTAAATTTAAATCTCTTCAATAAGAGCTGTTTTGGATTATCATCTATGGCAAGTAAGAAGCCAGAATTGAACTAATCACATGTTAAGTATCTTTTTAAGTTTAGAACTTTTGTCTTTGGGTTTTCTATCACGCATGTTTGGGCTTCTCCTTCAGAGACATGGGAGCAACACAAGTGTCACTTACAACAATTGAAAGCATCCTCATGATGACCCTTGAACTAGAAAAACTGTAAGTTGATTTTTCTTACATTTATTTTCACTCAATTGTTTTTTTAGGTTTGTTTTATTATTTTCTTAAGTCAGGTTTATTTATGTATAATTTTCATTTAACAAAATTCACTATTTTTAAATATACAGTGTGATGTGTTTTGACAAACGTATAGTTCTGTAGCCACCACCACATTTGAGGTAAAGAAAACTTCTGCCCTCCCAAAAGGCCGCTCATGTCCCTCTGTAGTCAATCCATCCTCCTCTCTCTACCAGCCCCTGACAACCACCAATCTGATTTTTGTCCGTATAATGTTGCCTTTTTCCAGAATATTTTATAAATGAAATCATGTGGTATGTAGCTTTTTGTTTTTGGCTTCTTTCACTTAGCCAGTCTCTTTGGAGATTCATCTGTTTTGTTGCACCTGTCAGTAGTTCATTCCTTTTTATTGCTGAGCAGTATTCTAGTTGAGTGGATACACAGTTTGTTTACGCATTCATCATTTGATGAACATTTGAGTTTTTTCTAGTTTTTTGGCTATTATGAACAAAGCCTCTGAAAACAGTCACATGTGTGTCTGAACATATGTTTTGTGCGAGCATATGTTTTCATTTCTTTGGGGTAAAATCCCTAAGGGAGGGATTGCTTCATCATATGCTAACTGCATATTTAACTTTTTAAGAAACTGCTAGACTGTTTTCTAAAGTGCCTGTGCCATTTTGCTTCCCCACTGGCAGTCTATGAGAGTTGCAGTTGCTCCACATTTTCACCTGATTCTTATACTTAAAAAAAAAAAAATTTTAGCCTTTCTAGTAGGTGTGTAGTTGCATCTCGTGGTTTTTGCCACATTTTGCATTTCTGTAATAGCTGATGATGTTGAGTGTCTATTCATGTGCAAATATCTTTTTAAATGAAGTGTCTGTTCAAATCCATTTTTAATTGGATATTGTTATTGAGATTTAGGAGTGCTTTATATAAAAAGCAATGGAAAAAGTCCTTTCTCTCAAATATGTGTTTAGTAAATATCTTCTCCCAGATTGTGACTTATCTTCATTATATTAAAGTGTCTCTGAAGATTAGGAGTGTTAAATTTTTGATGAACTCTAATTTAGCAATTTTTCTTTTTTTCATATTTATTTAATTTATTTGGTTGTGCTGGGTCTTAGTTGCAGCAGATGGGCTCCTTAGTTGTGGCTCATGGGCTTCTTAGTTGTGGCATGCAAACTCTTAGTTGTGGCATGCGTGTGGGATCTAGTTCCCTGGCCAGGGATCGGACCCGGGCCCCCTGCATTGGGAACTCGGAGTCTTAACCACCAGGGAAGTCCCTTAGCAATTTTTCTTAGTTGGTTTGTGCTTTTTTGTGTCTTATCTAAGAAATCTTTCTCTGAGACCCCATTGTCTAACCCATAATGACAAAGATTTACTCCTATGTTTTCTTCCAGAAGTTGTGTAGTTACATTTAGGTCTATGATTCATTTTGTGTTAATTTTCATATATGTTGTGAGGGAAGGGTCAAGTTTCATTTTTTTTTTTGCAGTTTAAAAAACTATTTCTGTAGGACCCTATTGTGACAGTTTATTACACAACTTACTGCACCTTAAATTGTGCCATCCCCCTTACAATATGGGACGCTAATAGAAACTTTCTGTTATGCCAAGGCTAGTTGAGGGGATTGCATGAGATTAGTGTGCGGAAAGGGCCCTGCATTTAGCAGTCTGTTCCAACTGTCTTTGTCAGGTCAGCTGACAAATGACTGTCTTCACCATGCCATCACACACTGGTCACTGCTCTAGCCTCATCTTCCTCAGCCTCCCACAGCATCTGCCGCAATTGCGATCCCTCTCTTGTCAGCTAGATGCCCTCCTCTCTGGATATTAAAATTTATTTCCCTATGTAACGACAATACTGTTAACACACAGTACTAAATAAATTAAATTCCTACACAATAATATTACTTAATAAAGATTTGCTATTCAAATTTCCCCAATTGTCTCTGTCATATAATATCATTTCTTTTAACAGCTTTTTGAGGTATAATTGACATACAATAATCTGTGTTCACACACACACATACATACACACCACGAAGACATCACCAAAATCAAAATGTCCATCACCTCCGAAAGTTTCTTAATGTCTCTTTGTAATTCTTACTTGCCATCTTTCCTTGCCCTTCCCAATTGCCATGCAACCATTGATCTGCTTTCTGTCTGCATTTTCTAGAATTTTATGTAAATGGAATCATACAGGGTATACTTTTTTCTAACTGGCTTCTAACTCAGCATGATTATTTTAATCTTCATCCATATTGTTGTATATGTCAGTAATTCATTTCTGTTTATTGCTGAATAGTATTCCATTATATGGATGTACCACCATTTATCTATTCACCATTGATGGACATTTGAGTTGTTTCAGTCTTTGTCTATTACAGATAAAGTTGCTATGAATATTTGTGTACAAGTCTTTGTATGGATGTATACTTCCATTTCTCTTGGGTAAATACCTGCAAGTAGAATGGATGGATCATTGGTAAGTGTATGTTTAAGTTTTTAAAGAATACCTATCTTCCATAGTGGTTTGATCATTTTACATCTCTACCAGCAGTGTATGAGAGCTGCATGTTCTTCACGTTGTGGCCAACATTTGCTATGCTCAGTATTTTTAATTTTACATAGTTTAATAGGTGTGTAGTTGTATCTCACTGTAGCATCCCTAATGATTAATCATGTCAAACATCTTTTCATATGCTTATTTTCCATCTGTATATCTTTGAATCTTTTATCTGTATTTTTCTCGAGTTTTGAGAGTTCTTTATATATTCTGGAAATTAGTCCTTTATCCAATATGTAAGTTGCTAAGTATTTTCTCCCATTCTGTGACTCATCTTTTCGTTCTCTTGGGAGTGTCTTTTGCAGGACAGAAATTCTTAATTTTGATGGTGTCTAATTTATCTATTTTATTCTTTTATGGATTATGCTTTTGGTGTTGTATCTAAGAAATCTTGCTTAACTCAAGGTCATAAAATTTTTCAGCCGTTTTTTTTTTTTTTTGGGGGTTTTTTTTTTTTTTTGCGGTCCCCCAGCCTCTCACTGTTGTGGCCTCTCCCGCCGCGGAGCACAGGTTCCGGACGCGCAGGCTCAGTGGCCATGGCTCAAGGGCCCAGCCGCTCTGCGGCATGTGGGATCTTCCCGGACCGGGGCACGAACCCGTGTCCCCTGCATCGGCAGGCAGACTCTCAACCACTGCGCCACCAGGGAAGCCCTCACCTGTTTTGTTCTAGAAGTTTTACAGTTTATGTTTTACATTTAGATCTTTGAACCAGTTTGAGTTCATTTCTGTGTATGGTTCGGATGAAAGTTCTTTTTTTTTTTTCCTTTTTCACCTAGATATTCAATTTTTCCAGCATCATTTGTTGAAAAGACTATCGTTTCTCCACTTAAATACTTTTGAACCTGAAAGTCAGTTCTCCACATCTCTCTTCTTCAGAACTTTCTATTCTGTTCCTTTGATCTATCTTTACACAACTATCACAGTGTCTTGAAGGTGTAGCTTCATAAACCTTGAAATCAGTTACTGTTAGTTCTCCAACTTTGTTCTTTTTCACCATTGTTTTAGTTATTCTAAATTTTATTTCCACATGAATTTTAGAATTAGCCTGTCAATTTCTATAGAAAAGCCTACTGGGATTTTGATCTATAAATCGATTTGGGGAGAACTGATGTCTCAACAATATTGAATCTTCTGATCCATGAATACTTTATATCTCTCCATTTATTTAGGTCTTCCTTAATTTCCCGCAGCAATATTTTAGAGTTTTCAGTGTGCAAGTCTTTTACATCTTTTGTCAGATTTATTCTAAGTATTTTATATGTTTGATTCTATTATAAGTAGTATTTTAAAACTTTGATCTCTGATTGTTTGTTGAGATAAATTAATCTTTTTGTATGTTAATTGTGTACCCTGCAAACTTGATAAACTCATTTATTAGTTCCAGTAGTATTTTTGTAGATTCTATCAGGTTTTCTACATAATCATGTTATCTGCAAACAGAGATAGATTTACTTCGTCCTTTCCATTCTGAATATCTCTTTTCTTTTTGTTGCCCTATGGCACTGGCTAGAACCTTCAGTGCAATGTCAAATAGAAGTAATGAGAGCAGACAGCCTTGCCTTTGTCCTGATCCTGGAGAGAAAGTACTTTGTTCTTCGCCATTAAATATGATGTTAGGTATTTTGTAGAAGTCACTTATCAAGTTGAGGAAGTCTCCTTCCATTCCTAGTCTAATTTCTTTAATGTGGAATGGATGTTAGATTCTTTCATTCTTTTCCTGCATCTATGGCAATGACTATGTGATTTTTCTCTTCTTTTATTTTCTTAATTTGTTTATTTATTTTTGGCCGCATTGGGTCTTCTTTGCTGCACGCAGGCTTTCTCTAGTTGTGGCGAGCAGGGACTACTCTTCGTTGCAGTATGCAGGCTTCTCACTGCGGTGGCTTCTCTTGTTGCAGAGCACGGGCTCTAGGTGCATGGGCTTCACTAGTTGTGGCACATGGGCTCAGTAGTTGTGGGTCACGGGTTCTAGAACGCAGGCTCAGTAGTTGTGGTGCACAGGCTTAGTTGCTCCATGGCATGTGGGATCTTCCCAGACCAGGGTTCAAACCCATGTCCCCTGCACCGGCAGGTGGATTCTTAACCACTGCCCCACCAGAGATGTCCTGATTTTTCTTTTGTAGTGTACTAAGTTGGGTAAGTTGATTTTCAAATATTAAAGCAACCTTTCATTCTTGAGATAAACCCCACTTGGTCATGATGTATCATCTTTTTATATATTATTGGATTTGATATGCTAAAATTTTGTTAAGAATTTTTGCCTCTGAGTTCATGAGAGATATTGGTCTATAGTTTTCTTGTAATGTCATTGTCTAATCTTGGTATAGTGAAAGTTGGCCTCATAAATAAGTTGGGAAGTATTCCCTTCTCTTCAACTTTCTGGTAGAGTTTGTGTAGAATTGGCATTATTTTATTCCTTAAATGTTCGGTAGAATTTATCAGTTAAGCCACCTGGGCTTGAAGCTTTCTTTGTTGGAAGGTTTTAAACTGCGCATCCAATTTCTTTAATATCTTTATTCTTGAATAAACTTTAGTAGTGCATGTCTTTCAAGGAATTTGTCCATTTCATCTTGAATTTATTGGTATAAAGTATTCTATAATATTCTCTTATTATCCTTTTAATATCTATAGTACTTTTCTATTTTGCAGTTTATTTATTTCTACTTTGATCTTTATTGTGTTCTTTCTTCTCTTACTCTGTGACTAATTTGCTCTTGTTTTTCCAGTGTAAGGTGGAAGTTGAGGAAGCTGAGTACAGCATTAGGAATATCCCACATGTTGACATAATATGTTTTCAGTTTCAGTGAGTTCAAAATAGTTTCTGATTTCCCTTTTGATTTCTTCTTTGACCACAAAGTTACTCAGAAGTGTGTTGTTTAGTTTCCAAATATTTGGAGCTTTTTCAGCATTTTTAATTTCTAATTTAATTCCATTGTGGTCAGAGACATATATTGATTGACTAGAATCCTTGAAAAAAAATTTTAAAGTATTTTTTTAAGTTATTTTTTTGCTGCGTTGGGTCTTTTTTGCTTTGCCTGGGCTTTCTCTAGTTGCGGCGAGCAGGGGCTACCCTTCCTTGTGGTGCACCGGCTTCTCATTGGGTGGCTTCTCTTGTTGCAGAGCACAGTCTCTAGGTGCGTGGGCTTCAGTAGTTGTGGCACACAGGCTCTAGAGTGCAGGCTCAGTAGTTGTGGTGTACGGGCTTAGTTGTTCTGCGGCATGTGGGATCTTGCCTGACCAGGGATTGAACCCGTGTCCCCTGCATTGGCAGGCAGATTCTTAACCACTGAACCACCAGGGAAGTCCCAATTCCAGTATTCTTAATCTTTTGTGTAGATCCATATTCCAATCTGGTGTCATTTTCCTTCTGCTTAAAAATACTTCTTTTAACATTTCTTATAGGGAAAGTCTACTAGTAATGAATTCTTTCAGCTTTTGTATGTCTGAGGTAGTCTTTATTTTGCTTTTGTTTTGACAGACGTGGGTATAGAATTCTAGCTTGATAGAATTCAATTCACTACTTTAAAGATGTTATTCCACTGAGTTCTCGTTTACATTGTTTCCAACAAGAATTCTGCTGTCATTGTTATCTTTGTTCCTCTGTATGTAGTGTATAGTTTTTTCCTCTGGCTGCTTTAAAATTTTTCTCTTTATTGCTGGTTTTGAGCAATTTGATTATTTTTTGTGCCTTGGTGTAGTTTTGTCCATGTTTCTTATGCTTAAAGTTCATTGATCTTGACTTTGTGTTTATAGTGTTTACCAATGTAGAAAAATTTGGGGTATTATTTCTTCAAATTTTTGTATTTCTCCTCTCCTTCATGGACTCTAAGTACACATGTATTAGGCCACTTGACGTTGTTGCACAATTTGCTGATGCTCTATTCATTTTTGTTGTTGTTTTGTTTTGTTACACGTTTTGTTTCATTTTGGATAGTTTCTATTACAATGCCTTAATGTTCACTGACCCTTTCTTCTGCAGTGTCTAATCTGCCATTAACCTCATTCAATGTCTTTTTCAGTTAGACATTGTTTTTAATCTCTAGAAGCTCAATTTGGGTCTGTTTTACATTTTCCATGCCTCTACTTAACATTTTCAGTGTTTAGTCTGGGTTTCTTAACAACTGAAATACACTTCTAATAACTTTTCTTCATGTATAATAACTTTTTTTTTTTTTTGGTGGTATGCGGGCCTCTCACTGTTGTGGCCTTTCTCGTGGCAGACCACAGACTCTGGATGCACAGGCTCAGGAGAGCCCCATGTATAATACCTTTTTAAATGTTCTTTTCTACCAATTCTAACATCTGTATAGATTATGGGTTAGTTTTGATTGATTGCCTTTTCTCCTCAGTATGGGTCATATTTTCCTACTTCTTTGCATGCTTGGCAATTTTTCATATGATAACAGATGTTGTGAGTTTAGTTTATTGTGTGCTATATATATTTATATTCCTGTAAAATGCTTGGGCTTTGTTTTGTGTGAAGTTAATTTACTCAGAACAATTTTATTCTTTTACGTCTAGCTGTTAAGATTCATTGGGTAGGAGTCCACATAGACTTTAGTCTGGAGCTCATTATTTGCAACTACTGAGACAAGTCCTTTCTGAGTATCATGAGGTTTTCCAGTCTGACTTGTAGGAACAGGTACTATTCCTACAACCCTGTGTGATAACCAGTTATTCTTATTATTAATCCTTTCATGTGGTTCTTTTCCTGGCATCAAGTAATTCCTCACACAAATGTACTGACCAATACTGTGTTGAACTCTCAAGAGATCCCTCTGCATATCTCCAGAGTTCTTTGTCTGTGCACTTCTTTTCTCTCTGATACTCTGCTTTGTGAACTCGTTACCTTGGTTTTCCCAGACTCTCAACTCCATTTCCTCAGTCAGGGAGTATACCAGTCTCGGCCTGGACTTCTCTTCCCTGTACAATGACCTGGAAACTCTCTCAGAGAAGTAAGTCAGGGCTATTATAGGTATCGCTTCATTCATTTTCCATCTCCTGGGGATCACTGAACTGTATTGCCTGAGGTCCATTTTCTTGAAAACTGTTGTTTCACATGTTCTGCCTGATGCTTTCATTGTTTCAGGTGGGAGGTTAAATTGGTCCTTGATACTTCATCTTGGCCAGTAGCCAATAACACTCTTTAAGTCTGTTTTATTTTGATACAGGGTCCAATTAAAGATTAGTCACTGCATGTCATAGCTTTGTTTCCTTTAATCTAGAATATTTCCCTACTATTTTTGTTTTTTGGTCTTCTATGACATTGGCATTTTTTTTGAAGAGTCTAAGCCAGTTGTCTTGTAAATTGTCCCACAATCTGGATTTGTCTGTTTCCTCATTTGATTCAAAGTAAACATTTTGGGGAAGAATGCTATATAGGTGATGTATTCTTCATACTTCATCACTTCAGGTGGCCCAGTGCTAAGTTTGATCACTTGATTAAGGTGGTATCTTCCATATCTCTCCATTGTGAAGTTATTTTTCCCCTTGGTAATTGATAAATAATATGAGGTGCCATACTTTGGGATCAGTGGAGATCCTACTTTCAAACAACTCTTCACCCAACTGTGCATCAATGATAATCCTTGTCTGAATCGATTATTACATTGATAGTTGCAAAATGACACTTTCCTAATCTATCATTCCTTTTGCATTTATTAGCTGACATTATTCTATAAAGAAGAGCTCCCCCACTTTTCATTTGGAGTATCATTATGAGCTCATGTGCTTTTTTTAAAATTAACTGTGTTATACCTTATTATAATGATCATGTTATTGTTTGGAATGTTCCTTTTGTCTAGCTTTGGCCAATGTGATCTCTGTTATTGTTTAACCAAATGATGCTTTTTTATTACGAGAATAATTTCTAATATCTTACTACTGACAAATAGGAACTGAGAAAGGGACTCCAGAAGGTGCGGCTCTTCTTGGAAGTCTGCCTTCTTCCTGTGTACTCTCAACCCAAAGTGAGGCTTTGGGGTTGGAAGGAGATAATTCTGAATCAAATTACAGATCAATGTCACCCAATTCTAATCCCTATTCCCTTTTTTTCTAGGAATACCATACTTACTGCCATCCTAATCCTTCTGTTGGGCACCTCCCTCCTCCTCTATATTTATTTACAACAGTCAAGAGCAGCAATTGGCCAACTGGCCCCTATCCTGTTCTCCAGTCCATATGCCCCAAGAACTCCTTTTTGCACTGGTCTTTGGTGGCCTTGGACTACCCCTTCTACCTACTCAAGTAACTCTTTTATCACAAATTTAATTACCAGTGTTTCCATTTATAGGATCTTACCTAGCCGTATGGCCTGCTGCCTCTGCCAATTTAAAAATACTATTGAGGTTGTCTGTAAGACAGTCAAGCTGCGTTGTGACAGTGAATGCCCGACAGACATGACACGTTGTGGTGAGTCTCAATTGTGGGCTAATAAATTTTTAATTTAATTTTTTAATTTTTATTTTTAATCAAGGATGATAAATTTTAAAATTAATGATGTAATTGCATTATTTTAATTCATTCATTCAGAGTTCCAGATCCCTAAGTTTCTAAGAACTACCCCCTTGCTAAAAATCAGATTCTTGGTTACATTATTAAGTTAATAATAGCTCAGGTACATTGTTAGCTTAATAATGTAACTGATCCGCATACATAAAGGAACAAGAGAAAGGAGTGGAAGGGGGAAGGGAATTAACATTAATGACCATATATCCTATGCTGTGCCCTCTGCAAATGAGAACTTACTCATATAGCGCATCACATTTTGTAAACTGATTTATATACATTAAGTCTCAGGTACTCTTTGTCTCATAGGAGAGTTGTAAATATATTTTTGTTTATTTTGTGTGTTTCTGCAATTTTATAAAGAGTACAAGTAATGCTGTTTTATGTCCTATTTGGAGCCTGAGATTTTCTGGTTCCATAACCAGAAGCTGTTACCTAGCCCTTCTAATGGATGGGAGAGCTAGTTTATTCTTAGACGGTCTAGCTCTGAGCTTGCTCTGAATCTCAAGCTTTTCTATCCACAAAACACTCAGGGGGTTTCAACTATTTTTCTATATATTAGATTTATTGGCACTAACTTGATGACTTCCAAAATGTGCTTTCATGCCCAGGTAGCTTGAATACAAGTCTCTTTCAGTGATCTAGAGCACATCGTACAAATAACACTTTGCTACTTATATAAAGACAATATTGCTGATTTTTCAACACAGTTTTTTTTTTCTGGCCATGCCACACAGCCTGTGGGATCTTAGTTTCCCAACCAGGGATTGAACCCGGGCCACAGCAGGGAAAGTGCCATGTCCGAACCATCAGACCACCAGGGAACTCCCCCAGACAACTTTTTTTTTACTAATTATATTACTCCCTTCTCCCCCAGATGTGGGCAGAAAAGGCATTTTTAATCTCCTTTTACAGGTGAGAAAAAACAAGATCAGAGGTGTTAAGTGCTATGACCCTAGTGCCCTGACCTCCTGTCCCCAGTTTGGGGCTCTCTGCAAGCCCATGCTCCTCCTTTCTCAGGACCCTCCCGTCCTCCTTTGACCCTCACCAAAACTACTTTTAATCCTTTTGGAAGAGAAGCCCAGCTACACAATGGTACACATTACCTTCACGCAGTCAGAAGCTTTGGATGGTTCCCCAAGTAAAGCTGGAAATATTAGAAGTAAAATGAAATGGAGGCCAAGTAGCCATCTGACAGGAGTTGCCTGTTCCCTTCTGCAGTTGAAGACCTCAAGTATTATTCCATTGATTTGTTGAACATTCCACATTGGCATATAATCTGGCAAATCTCTTAACTTATACCCCAGATCCCTGCCCAAATTTTAGCAGAGAGCCAGGGCGGACATAGTGTTTTTTTCTGTATAGATCCTTGTGTTATGGGCGCTGGGATATATGGAAGCAGGGACTGAGCAAAGGACTCGGTGGGCGGGTGGAGGAGGACATGTCCAGATGACGACCTGTTAGCGGCGGTTGTTGTCGTGGTCGTCTGTGGTAGCAGCAAGAACACAAGCACACTGAAGAGGTGGAGAGAGGAAGCCTCACACTCCTCTGCCTCTGAGGCAGGACAGGATGGGGTATATGAATGTGAGGAGTCACAGTAGATCTGCAGAGAGTCCAGCTGAGTAGGGGAATATTTGTCTTGCAGCCTTGGCTTTTCTTGAGTACTGGCCCCTGGGAACCAGTGGAGTAATGCTGAATATAGTTACTGTATTTCACGCTACAGAATTTTCTGAGTAGTAGCCACTTTTTCAAGAGATATCTTTTTCACATTTTGTTGTTGCCAGTCATAGGCTTAAGTGTGGGTTTCTTTTTCTCCTAAGTGGCACTCATACTTTGACTGATTCCTAATTTATTTGGCTGTGGACTGACAAAAAGCTGTCCCATCAATTTTCAATGATCAAAAACAGTCCCTTCTTTTTTGACAGATGAAGAAACATCTAATCAGAATGCAGAAGGATCGTTGATGAAGGTGTTACAAGCCCGCAAGAAGAACAACACCACTGAGCTAACTATTGAGTCAGAGAGGGTGTTGTCAGATAAAAGTGCTATCAGCTTGTCAGGCTTCAGGAGTGAGCAGCTGGACTTTAATAATAAAAGTGATATTATCAGTACACTGAATTACATACTGCCTTATATCTCAGAGGGAAATCTAGGAGATGTGGAATCAACATTATTACCATTCATTCAACTTCTTTACTCAAATAAACAAGATGGAGATATGCCGCAGGGCCTTTTGCAAAACAGTACAAGGAGCCCTTCTGTTAAACCTGTAAGCAAGAATTTAACTAATGAAAATAAATTGAGGAAACTCCATTTTGCAGAAATTTTTTTAGATGCAGAAACTCAAGAAAAAATGGATGAGGTTAAAAAGGAAGAAAAACCTGCCACGCGTACACGTTCCAACCTTTCAAGTGCCACGTTTAAACGCTACATCTTTCAAAAGAAATTACAAACTGCCCAACCACAGAAAGACAGCCTAGCAAAGACTGAGAGTACAGAGGAAAGGCTGCTGAGCGTGAACAGGGTCCTCAAGGGCCCAAGGGGCATACAGAAAATGCACATCAAAGCAGTGGGAGATGAGAGCGTCAGGGGGAAACAGAATGCCCAGCCATCGGAGGCGAACACTGCCAAAGAAAGAAGGCTCAGGAGGCCATCCCCAAGAAAGCTGAAACAGCTTCTCATGATGCAGAGTCCCAGGCAGCTGGTGGAAAAGTCCTCCAATGCAGAGTCTTCATCCCCATCTGACGTTAAAAGCAGATCAAAAGACTTATCCAACACTTTTCATGTTTTAGAGGATGCGAAGGCTAGAATTAGAAATATTAAGGACTTCAAACTAACCTCACATACTGGAAAAAAATACATCTTCCATAAAATTAGGTCTCATCAGGTCCAAAGAAAACCCAAAGGCAAAAGGAGTCGAAAGTTCAGAAAGAAAAGTTCACTCAATAGAATGATGCTTGCAAGCCCTCCATTCTCTGTACTGAGTCTCATAAATTCCCCTCCACGAGAAGCTGTTTCATCTTCAGGAGAAGTGACCTCTCAGGAAAAGCCTTTTCCAGCATTATTTTCTCTTCCAGAGCCTTCTGCAGAAAAGAACAATACTGAACAAGATGTTTCTGAAGAAATTATTTCTACAGGAAACTCTACTCTGCCAGGAGGAACCGGCCCTGGAAACACTACCCATAGGAACATCTCCACTGCACATTCTACTGTTGCTGCAGACAACAGTATGCCAACTGTCCATCACACCAACGAAACACAATGGGAGTACCACAACACGGGCACTGAATTATCCTCCAAGCCCACAGGCTTCACTTTCCCAGGGCTCACATCCCCGGGTGATCAAGTTGAAACTCAGCTAAACCAGCAGCTACGGTCCCTCATCCCCAACAATGACGTACGAAGGCTCATTTCTCATGTCATCCAGACTTTAAAGATGAACTGCTCAGAGACCCACGTGCAGCTGGCCTGTGCCAACCTCATCTCTAGAACAGGCCTCCTGATGAAGCTTCTCAGCAAGCAGCAAGAAGTAAATGCGTCCAAAGCAGAATGGTATACGGACGAGTGGAAAGCTGACAACTATATCAGTGAGAGCACAGAAGCCCAGAGTGAGCAGAAAGGGCAGGAGTCAAGTGAGGTGAGGATAACCCCTGACACATGGGAGCTGGACTTTTACTCAGTTTAGGACATGCCATTAACATGCCCAAGCAGGAAT
>NW_006771640.1:185223-196457 GCF_000442215.2 Lipotes vexillifer
GATGAAGCTTCTCAGCAAGCAGCAAGAAGTACATGTGTCCAAAGCGGAATGGTATACGGACGAGTGGAAAGCTGACAACTATATCAGTGAGAGCACAGAAGCCCAGAGTGAGCAGAAAGGGCAGGAGTCAAGTGAGGTGAGGATAACCCCTGGCACATGGCACCTGGACTTTTACTCAGTTTAGGATGCGCCATTAACGTGCCCCAGCGGGAATACCACGGGTTCCTAGTCTGTATCTTATCTTCAGCCATGAAACGGGCTAAGGCAGTGATCTCCCACTTTGCTCATTTAGACAGTGTGCCGCCTCTTCCTAGGAAGACGAGAAAAGGCATAACACAAGATAAATAAGGTGTAGATAAATAAATTGTAGAAGAAAATGCTAATGATAAGATTAATAACATTAAATTTGGCTTTGTTCTTATAGAAGATACTAGCCTGAAAGGATTGGGTTTTATAGTAGTTTAAGAATAGTTAGCTATCATTTAGAATAGGTTTAAGAATAGTAAGTTTTCATCCCTTCTATCTCCTTGTTTTTAAAAAATTGTTATTTATTTTTTTAGCTCACAAAAGAAGTTCCAAGATATGGCTATAACAGCAAACTCATCTTGGCAATATCCATGTCGGTAGTAGTGACAATTTGGGTTATAATTCTCTGTCTCATTGAGGTAAGGACAATAATTAATTCAGATTCAGAACCCACAAACTGAGAATCAAATCCACCTTTCCACCTACTACTACTTGATTCTTCTCTTTAGTCATGAGGACTGACATACACTCTGTTCTTTTACTGAAAAGTATATTCCTAGGATGTTTTTTTGTGGGGTTTCTTTGGCTGCGTTGGGGCTTCATTGCGGTGCACGGGCTTCTCATTGAGGTGGCTTCTCTTGCTGTGGACTACGGGCTCTTGGAGCGTAGGTTCAGGAGTTGTGGCACATGGACTTAGTTGCTCCGCAGCATGTGGGACCTTCCCAGACGAGGGATCGAACCCGTGTCCCCTGCACTGGCAGGCGGATTCTTAATCACTGAGCCACCAGGGAAGTCCCCACAGGATTTTTAAAGGAACTCCACTCCCAGGAAATCTCTCTGGAATTGGATCCATGATAACAAGCCATTGGACTATTTTGACAAGTTAAGTTTATAAGAAGGCCAGAGTTGACATGATAGTAAAATTCCTTCAACTCAAAAAACTATGCTAATTTGATGTACTCACCAGTCACTGTCATTCTACTTTTGATTTCTTTCCTTGTTGGCTGAAATGATGAGAGATATACAATCTCCAAAGTCATGGAGCTATCAGTCACCCTGGGAGAGGTAAAAGGACATGCCTAAAAGATAAAAGTGTGATCTTTTCAATTCCTTAGGTTTACTTAGCATCTTTCTTCTCCGGTGTATTAGGAATTGTGTAGGTAGGTTCCATTAAACCACTGCAAGTAAAATCCTGCAGCAGGCTACCCTAAAGTATGTCATATTTATTGTAGCCTATTCCTGGAGGTAGCCTGTTTACCTTTTGTTCAGTTACACAATGGTTTATTACTTTTCCCCACAGGCAGTTGCTAACATTAAAAGAGTGGTTTTAATAAGCTGACAATCTTGATTCTACCCTACGAATCCAACCTACTTTATTTACCTTTTCTCTTGTAATGGCAGCCCTCCATTCCAGCCAAAGCAGCTCCTCACTATACGCTAGTAACACCATACCCATTCCTACTTTTGTCTGTGCCTTTGCCTATCTAAAATTCCTTTATTTTGCTTTGCCTGTGGAAGTCTTATGAATCTCTGAAAAGCCAACTCAAGTTCAGATATCTTTCTTCGTAAAGACTTCCCTGAATACTCCAGCCCTCTTGATCCTAGTCCTGTGAGGTTTGTCACCATTTCTTAGGGGCCATAGCAAAGCAGTCCCCTCCCCTCAGAACTCACAGAAGTGGTAAGCAGTTTTTTAAAAGGCAGCCCCCCACGAGAGAAACACCAAGGTTAGCACATCATGGAGCTGAGCAGAGATGTGTAACGACCAATGGCTTCCTGGCCTATCAGACTTGAAAAGAACCTGACATGATATACTAACTTCTAAAGAGAAATGTGTCTATCTGCAGGAGGGTTGGTCAGTAGTGAAAGCATAGAAAAGGTGAGGAGAGACCAACATGGTCAGTGCCCATCCTCACATTGCCCGAGAGTAGAGATGGCACCTTAGGCAGCATAACTGAAGAGTCAGGCCCACTAGCCAGGCTGTGCCTGTTGAGGAGATGGACGGAACCAGCTACCTCAGGCCTTCCCATTAAATTCTGGATTCAGCTGATTCCTTTCCTAATTCTGTTCTCAGCAAGTAGCCTTCGATTGTGTGATTGTGCTTTAGAGTGCCACGGAGGCCTGTCCCACAGAAGGTCATTCTCTCATTGTGTAGACACGGATGCCCTGTGTGTAGAACAGATGTACTTCTCATTGTCAAGTAATAATTTGGCATTCTGATTTTTGAGCAGTCCTGTGATATTGATAAAGTGAGACTGCCACAACAGGAAGACCTGAGTTCTCTCTTGGTGAGGAAGAGTATGATTTCTGAGCCTAGGAGGCTGGGGACTGGCATGGGGTCAGCTTTCTAGTCATTGGCCATTGCCCAGACTGTAACCTCTACATCTCCAGGTGGCATATGGCCTTTTGCTTTTTTAGAATTTCTGGAAAGTCCCCTTTTTATTGTTTTTAACTTCTATGTAGTTTAACCTTGCATTTGTTTTGTTTTGTTTTGTTTTGGCCTGCGGGATCTTCGTTCCCCAAGTAGGGATTGAACCTGTACCCTCGGCAGTGCAAGCGAGGAGTCCTAACCGTTATTTCCTCTCTCTCAACTTATACGATAAGCTTTTTGAGGACAGGGGCCATGCAGTGCTCTTCCTATGGTAGACAATAATGGGGTTCAACGGAAGAGAGATGAGGCGTTATGTCAATTCCACAGTGAGGAATAATGCAGCCGAATATTTATTCAAAGTAGCATAGAGTCCAGCAATAGACACATGTGTTCTTAAGACTTTTGAAATGTCATGTTTTAATATTCCAATCAGTGGAAGAAAATGAATAAATGGTGATAGAATAGCTGCCTAACTCTTTGGGGGGGGTAAATAATGGCAGATCCCCATTTTTCATCTGAAATAAACATATTTCCATACATGTGAAAAAAAGACCACATAAAGGTATTAGAAGAAAATAAAAGCAATATTTTTTATAATCTTATGGTGGGAAAGAGCCTTCAGAGCCTGATGCCACAAGCAGAGCCTTTGATATATTCCACCGTCTTGTCTGTGACACCAGCTTAGCACTGATTCATGCCAAGCGTAAGAGGAAGGGTTTTCCATATATTGTCCGATTTAATGCCCACAGTCTTGTGAGGATGATATTACTATCCCTCCTTCATAGATGAAGGAGATCAACGTAAGGCCCCAGTGGCCAAACCGTTTAAAGCAGAAACCAGTTTCACCCGACTGCAAAGCTTGTGCTCCCTACTCCACTTTTATTGTGTCTCCTTAGAGACAAAAACACTGGAAAGATTTGAAACACTGAAATTCAATGAAAGCCAGTATTTCTTTACTATGAAGAGTTGTTTGTTTGTTTGTTTGTTTCTTTGGGGGTGGCGGGGTTTGACCATGCTGTGCAGCTTGTAGGATCTTAGTTCCCTGACCAGGGATTGAACCTCAGGCCACAGCAGTGAAAACGCCAAGCCTTTACCACTGGTCCACCAGGGAACTCCCAAGAGTTTTATAAGGCAACAACAAGAAGGGAAACAGTCCAGGGGAAAAGGGGGCAAGGGCTCTGAAGAGTAGGAGGTGTGTTGACAGTCAGCCACCATATCTGTCCGTCCTCTCCTCATGGCTCATGTGGGGTGGGTTTTGTTAGCGAGGCCTTTGTCACCTCATGACGTAAAAATCATCTCTAATATTTTCTTCAAGTACTTTTATATTCTGTCTAGAATTTGTTGTATTTCTTTTTTAGTGTGGTTGAGGTAGGGGATCTAACTTTTTCCCCCTACATGAAGATCTAGTGGTTTTCAAATCTTTCACTGAATGGTTTATTCTTTCTTCCCTGGTCTAAAATACTATCTTCATCTGGACTCTATTCTGTGATCCAGTTATCTTGTCCTGTACCAGTACCAATATCACACTGCTTAATTCTAGCTGCTCTATAACATATTTTATATCTGGTAGGGCAAGGTCCTACTGTTTGACCTTCTTTTTCATACATTTCATAACTATTCTTACACATATTCTCTACCAAGCGTCAGCTGGCTAGGTTTTATTTAAAAATTATTTTGGATATAAATGGATTGCATTGAACTTGTAGGTTAATTTGAGGAGAACTGACCTCTTTACAACATTCTAGGAGGATGGTATCTCATGCCATGTAAGTACTTCTTAATGTCCTTCAGAAAAGTTTTAATATTTTCATCACATAGGTCTTACAAGTTTTTGGTTA
The DNA here is from genome assembly GCF_000442215.2 of Lipotes vexillifer. Classification (NCBI taxonomy): domain Eukaryota; kingdom Metazoa; phylum Chordata; class Mammalia; order Artiodactyla; family Lipotidae; genus Lipotes; species Lipotes vexillifer. The sequence goes on from NW_006771640.1 coordinate 189,676, forward strand.
AGTTTATTCCTAGGTACTTTATGCATTTTTATGGATATAGTAAATGGGATGTTTCTTCTGTTTTTTAGTTAGTTATTTGTGTTATATGGGAAAGCTATTGAGGCTTATATGTTGATCTCTTGATTTTGTATGGAGCCATCTTCCTCATGCTACTTCCAATAAAATTTCGGTTGATTCTTTTGGTCTTTCTAGGTCCCTCATTTCGTATGCAAATATGTTTGTCTCTTCCTTTCCAATACTTCGTTTTTCTTATCTTACTGATTCACACCTCCTCCACAATGGTCAATAGTAGCAGTAATCATGGGCAACCTACTCTTGTTCTTGACTTTAAAACAAAGCTTAGGGGCTTCCCTGGTGGCGCAGTGGTTGAGAGTCCGCCTGCCGATGCAGGGGACACGGGTTCGTGCCCTGGTCCGGGAAGATCCCACATGCCGCGGAGTGGCTGGGCCCGTGAGCCATGGCCGCTGAGCCTGCGCGTCCGGAGCCTGTGCTCCGCAACGGGAGAGGCCACAACAGTGCGTAGGCCCGCATACCGCAAAAACAAACAAACAAAAAAACAAAAACAAAGCTTAGGTTTCTGCTAGATACTTTTATTTTCTTTTCCTACTTCTAAGAGTTTTTATTAGGAATTATCTGTTGAACGTTATCTAAAACAGTCAATAAAATATATCGCCGGCTGCACGCAAGACCCTAAGTTAGGTACTGTGGAAGAGTCAAAGGATTTTTAAACAGGGCAGAATTCCTTTCCTTAAAAAAGTTCTCAACTCACTGGGTAGATAACATTTAAAGTGAAAAGGAATGAATAAGGATTTGGAAATAGTTGTAATGGATAATCATGATCATGTTTTCTTTCAAAACAGACTTATTCTCATAGGATAAAAAAAGAAGAGGAAGATAGAAAAATAAGCAGAAGGTAAATATTGGTCTCTGAAAGCAGAATTTTACAACTAGAGGAGAACTTAGAACTCATCTATTTCCATTTCCTCACCAAAGGCCGGAAGAATGTTGAATTACCCTAATGGTTTACCCTAGTTTATTTAACAGCAGAATTAGCTCCCCAGCCCAAGCTGAGTTAGAACAGGACTTGGCACAGACACATCTGCTTTCACTAGTGCTTTAAGGGAAGAGGGTGGACGGGGAGGGGTTTTGGCTGTACCTGTTCCTGCTGGCCTGACGCCCGGTTCCTAGGCATCAGGCCAGGCCAGAGGCCTTCTAGGAGGCTCTGGGGTCGGGAGGGCCACATGGTTGGGGATTTAGGGGTTGGCCTCACTCCAAGCTGATGAAAGGTAGAACATATGAGTCCCCTTCTGTAAAGTGGCAAGAAAACTTCCCTTCTCATCCTACTGTTTTTCAGGCCCCTACTCTCTACTCCCTTTATCCAAACCTCATAGAATTTTAACCGGGAGAAACTTTAGATTGTAGTTTGTCTCATCCTCTTAGAATAAGGAACTGGAGAAAGAGAAGGGGAAAATGTCTTGCCCCATGGTCATACTGCTAGTGATTAGCAAAAAGAAGATGGTCCCTTTGCACTGAGGACTTCTCTACTGATCCCACTGTGCTTGGGCTGTGAGCTACGTTTTATGTCACAATTCAGTAGACACATACTATATGGACAGTAGTTTCTGAAACACACTTATTGTGCACTCTGATTTTTTTTCTATTCTATTTGTATTCAAAAGGAGTATTTTGTGCTTCCCTGCTGGTCATGGCCTTTAAACTGATTTCACAATTCACTGACACCTCAGTGATACCCTGCAGTATGAAAGTCAGAGAGCTATAGATAACTTTGTTCGTTGGGTTCAGGTGTTTACTTGGTGTGATTCAACTTATAGGATAGAGCAGCCAGGAAAATAAAAGCACCTTCTCCCCACACCCACACCGCCAGCAAATGCTGCATGTGCGACTATGTCCGAAGCGGACTGGTGTGAAGCGCGTCTAGAGAGTAACGTGTTTCTGCCCAGCGCCGTTGTGCAGTGTTTTCACCGCACGAGGGCACTTGGCCAAGGGCCAGGAAAGGTGAACGCGGCTGAAAAATCCTGCCTATACTCCATGCTAAGCCACATGCAGTGGTCTCCCCGGAGACACTGGGGGTCCATTTTGGACAGACACAGAGAACTTCTGGAAGGCCAGCATGCATGGAATGATTTTCAAGATCCCGGCTCTGTGGTGATTTTGTTCATTGTGATTATGGACTGAGGTACCCATTCAGTCCTAATAAGACCAGAGATAACACATTGTGAGAGAGATGAAAAATGACATGTAACACTAACTGTGTGTGTTTTCCTCCAAGGGGCTTTTTTCGATTTCAGCTACGTAAGAGAAGCTCAGGGGAAAGTGAGAGTCAGGTAAATTTGAGGAGCATAAAGTACTGTGGCCAGAGAAAGCAGGGGAGATGCAGAATTAATATTTCTCTTTCTGTGTTCTAGGAGGGCTTTTTCGGGAGAAGGCGGCCACTTTGGCTTAGGGATATGTATAGGCCCCTCAACGCCGCATGCATGGAACACATGGCACACAAGCTACACGACAGGGAGCCTTCTGAGGAGAATGAGATATTCTATAAGGATGCAGGGTAAATGATAGGGGACAATATAAAATTTTCGTCTAAAATGAGGAAATAAGGAAAACTATAATTGTTCCTTTCAAAATTAAAAGCCTTAGCATTATTCTTCTTACCCCAGGGAAGTCATCAAAGCCCCAGCAGAGAAGCTTCTGGCTGCCTATTGGATTGATGAAGAGGAGGGTGAGGAAAGTTAGCACACGAGACTGCCACAGAGTGAGCCCTGTTCTGACTCAAGCCACCTGCAAATTTTATTTTCTTCTTATATTGGCTTCTTATATTGGCTTCTCAGCATTACTTGTAAAAATACTTTTTCTGGTATTAAAATGTATAAATTCATAACCAAGTTTAACCATGTGGTAAAGGAATTAAAATGTAAATAGTTGAATATTTATATACCAATAACAAGGGCCTGCAAGAAGCAGCAGGGCTGAAACCAGAATCCCTCATGTAGCCAGTACTTCCACAAGAGGAAATGTGGGCAAAGGAGGATGAGTAGAAGGATGAAGAGGGGCTTCCCTCCCTTGTTTGCCCAGTATCATCCGTCCCTGGGAACTGGAAAACATACCATCCTCAAGGGGCATAGATCATTAAATCAAATAACAATTTATTCTGGTGCCCTCTCTCTCCCGGTTCATCAAGTACCAGTTATTTACAACATGCTCGACCTCCTGCCCATAGAGGATCATCTACTTCTGGCCCCTCACGTACGGTCATTGCGGTTGCGAGAATATGTGGATCACTTGGCCTCCTTCCACTGTGGAGCCAAGGCCTGACTTTTCTCCCAAGTTCTCAAACTCAGGTACAAATGTGTACCCTGTGTTGGTAGGGGGTTCTCCACCATTTCAAGCTGGTGGAAAATTCCCATTTGGTTGTTTTTTTTCTTTAAAAAAAAATCCCAACCCTTGGATAACTAGCAGGGAGGTGCCAGAAAGACAGGGTAAAGAAGAACGTGTGAGAGCAGCCATTGCCCAAGACGGCCCTCCTCAGGCCCTGGCCTCTCCTGACCCCACTGCGGGTCAGCTGTGTGCTGCTCGGCTCCCTCCAGCTCAGCCCAGCACCAAACCTACCCACGTCCTGCCTCACCCAGCACAGGCCCGGGGCTGCATGATTCCAAGTGATTCTATAATGACAGTGCCACCCGCAGAAGGTGCAAAGGCTCTTCCACTCCTGCAAAGAAAGTCATTAATCACACTTATTAAGTCAGTGAGAGTTAAATACATTAATGAGTAAAAGAAATTCTGGATGAACAAGATTTGATAATCTACTAAAATGACCACAGATAGTGCTGGTGGTTTAGTAATATGAGGTGAAGAACGGTGCAAGCCATGGGGTGATAGCACACGGTCCCCCAGAGGATCAGTGGGCCTGGGAGACAGCCCAGAAGGTTCTGCCTGTTGGGTGGGGTTCCAAGCAAAGTGAACGGCCCATCGGTTCTTCTGATTTATTAGTTTGCTGATGCTGCATGAGAGACATCTGTTCTCTCAGTGCCTGCCCAAGTCACCTCCCAAAGTTTCTTACTGAGAATGAAAAACAAGTGTTTTTCTCTGGGCGGTGACTTCAGTGAGGCAACAAGTATTTACTGTGTTTAAGGCGCGTGACTAATAATACTGACAATAGGAAGCAGCAGCAGCTAACATTTACCACTTGCTTGCTTGGTGCCAAGCCCTGGGTTAGGCATCTTATGGTCTTCTTTAGGCCAACAGTCCGTGGAAGCATATCTTGTTATCCTCGTTTGACAGATAGGAAACAGGGTTTAAAGAATGTAGGTAACCTGCTCAAGGGCCCAAGGCCCCACGTCCAAAAGTGTGAGTTAAGGTTGGAGCCCAGAACTGTTAGATTCCAACAGGGATGCAGAGAAGTATAAGCTGTGTTTGCCACCAAAGAGTTGATAACAATGGTAATAATGAGGAGAAGGAGGCAGCTGCTGTTTATTGAGCACCTGCTATGGACCAGGTACAGTACTAGGCACTTTGGTTACACTATTAGGTCACAAGAGCGGAAGGTCCCCATGCCCGCTCAAACTCTGTAATGAGTGGGGGCCCGATTTCAATAAGAGAGGTGGTCACAAAGACAGGGAGCTGACGAGAAGCCAGGGGTAGAGATCCTTGTACTGCTGGGCTTCCCAAAGTGTGGACCAGCATTCCAGGTAGCTCCAGTTTCCTATTTTGGGAGATTTCCATTATTTCAAAGTTGGTACATAAATGAGGCTTAGATAATATTTTGGGTATCTTACTACCTCAGATTTGTACAATTTTTTATTAGTCTCAAATGCTACCCTACCGTATTTGTAAATTAAAATTCCCAAGAGTAAGATTCTGCATTGCCCAGCTTGACCTAGATTGGGCAGTGTTTTTGCCAGAGCCAGAGACTTCACCTGGCCAGCCTGTGAGTGAGCTGTCTCTCCTTGCTTCAGGGACTCATCCCTGGCCGTGGCCCAGAAGCAGGAGGGGTGCCCAGGGTCAGGTGGTACAAAACATGGCTGCCTGGGGCTGCTTCTGTCACCATCTTATGATGGACAAACTAGCTCAGAGCCCAAATCCTTACTGAGACCTGAGAGATAGAACGGGAGAGGGAGATACAAGGCCAACAGCTACTAAATGAATGAAAATTCTGATTTCGATGAAATCTGTCAGAGAAATGAGCCACTTTTTAAAAGATAATGAAATGAGACAATATATGATTAGGGCAAAAATGATACAGAGAAGAAAATTGTAGGATTCAGAGGTGGGAGAGTTAGGAAACTAGGGAGGGTCCATGAAAAAGGAAGAACTTGATCTGGGCCTGGATTATATGCCAGACACTGTGCCTGGTGCTGGGGAAAGAGATGATTAGGACAAAGTCCCTGCTCTTGCGGGGCCCTAAGACTGAGAGGAGGCACAGACACCTGAAGACATATTATACGTAGAAGACAGTGTGTTGACATGACAATGGCAGTGTACCAAGAAGTGGTTCAGCTCTTGGTTGGCTGGAAAGGAGTAAATGTGAGGGATGGCTTAGAGGAGGGGAAGAAGAAAGCCAAAGAGAAGTTTCTTGGGAGGACGAGATGAAGGAAAGGCATTCTAGACGGAGGACAGTACAGAGGCAAGAGGCATGAAACCTTGGGTGGGCTTGAAGCGTGTGCCGTCTGGTGTTCCCAAGCATGAAGCACAAGGAGGAAAGGGCAGTAGGTGAGGCTGTGCGGGCGAGCAGAGAACCAATCCCAAAGGGCCTGGTCAAGGCACATGGCCTTGAGCGAACAGAGCACAAACTACAACGTTTTAAACAGAGAAGAGACATGACCAAGCTTGAGTTTTACAAAGAGTACTTTGATGGTGGCCTAAAAGTAGAGAGGCCGAGAGGTCAACTTGGGTGTTTAGACCAAGTAGGAACTGGGAGAAAATGGGGCACCAGACCAGAGGTTTTGATGCAACTGAAGAGCATGTACGGTGGGTACACGAGTGAGAACTGAAAGGACAAGAGCTTATGTTCAGAGAATGAAAGATTGTACTTTAAGATTTTTTATGACAAATTCCAGATGATGATAAGGTCCAAATGTAACCTGGGAATGGAGATCAGTGAGGTGTTGGGAATCCAGAAGGTGATGAGAAATAATTCAGATAGTCCTGGACACTCATTCCTTTCCCCTTTCAGTAGCTCAGCAAAAAGCTAGCTCAGCAGGTACCAGTGAGCTCAATGGAAAAAATAGGCTCCCCCTTCTACTGTGACCATTTCTGTCACCAAGCAGTTGCCACTGTTAGTAGTACAGACGTTCCCTTCCTTACCATCCCTGTAACTGTGACGCACTCCAGGCTGGTTCCTCATCTACGGGAACTCTGGTCATGGGACACAAAATGCAGCTAAGTCTGGTCTAATCCCCTTCTCTGAAAGCTTGGGGGATTGAGTGCACTCTGTTATTGTTCTGCTTATAAGCCCCCCTCCCCGAACAATAAAACCCTACTGTATATTTGCACAGTAGGAGGCTGAGGAATTTTGTGCCCAGGAAAATCTGTGGGTTGTTGGCATAGCAAGTATTGTGGTAGAGGAAAAGACTTGGAGTCCAGGACCAAAGTCCCCAATGGTTACGAGGGCATCATTCATTAATATGCCAGTTCGGGCTTCCCTGGTGGCGCAGTGGTTGAGAGTCCGTCTGCCGATGCAGTGGACATGGGTTCATGCCCCGGTCCGGGAAGATCCCACGTGCCGCGAAGCGGCTGGGCCCGTGAGCCATGGCTGCTGGACCCCG
>NW_006771640.1:196509-202516 GCF_000442215.2 Lipotes vexillifer
AAAAAAAAAAAAAAAAAAAAAAAAAAAAGCCAGTTCAATATATTGAGGGTCTCAAGTCTGTCTGGTTCAACCCCTGAATCAGACAGTGTATTGATTATCTGGTGGTATGTAACAGATAACACCAAAATAGTGGCTCAAAACAACAATAAACATTTATTCCTCACAATTTCTGAGTCAAGCCTTTAGGAATATCTTGGGCAGTCCGGCTCTGGGTCTCTCATGAGGTCCTCAAGATATCGGCCAGGGCTGCAGTCATCTAACGGCTGGACTGAGACTGTAGGGTCCACTTCCAAGATGGTTCACTCCCTTACCTGGCTGCCAGGGTGGTGCTGGTTGTTAGAGAGAGGCCTCATTTCCGCCCTGCCTGGGCCTGTCTCTCCACCTGCTACTTGATTGAATGTCCTCACTACATGATGGCTGGCTTCCTCCAGAGGGAGCTGTCCAGAAGAGAGACAGAGGTTATTCGTCTTATGGCCTGGCCTCAGAAGGCACATAGCACCACTTCTGCCACATAGCATGGTTAGAAGTCAGTCACTCATTCCAGCTCACATTCAAGAGGAGGGGATTGAGACTCTACCTTTTGAAGAAAGAAGAGTCAAAGAATTTGCGGACATATTTTAAAACTACCATAGACAAGAAAATAGAAAGCACTCTAGATATTTCAAGCAAAAAAAAAAAAAGCCAGAAAGAGAGAAAGATTATAACCAAACAGTTGGTGCTTATCACTGAGGGGGCTAATGGTGGGGAAAGTTGAGGATGGGGGCATTGTAGCACCAGCTTCCAGGTTACTCCACCACAGCTGCTTTCCATAGACTCAAAACTGCTGCTGCCACTCAGAAGTCAGGAAACTCTGGGAAACCACTGATGAGGTCATTGCAGCCCCAAAGCCCCAAGGGTGGTGACTAGATGGGGAATATGGAGTCTGCTACAGAGGAGGAAAGAATGATTTCCATCTGCTTTCCACCTTCCAGATTTCACACAAGTACATTTTATTGGCAGAACCCAGCTGTCGAGGGGATCTGTGAAATATGGTTCCCAGGCTCCTAGCACCTGCAGAGAAGGGGGTAGAAATGGGTGTCAGGAGCCAACCAACACTATCCAACATGCGTCCGTACACAGGTATGGTGAGAAGGCACCACCTGTACTTGGAGAAGCCCTGGAGCCCTACTCCTTTTTTTTTTAAATTTTTTTTTTTTTTTTTTTTTTTTTTTCCAGATTTCACACAAGTACATTTTATTGGCAGAACCCAGCTGTCGAGGTGATCTGTGAAATATGGTTCCCAGGCTTCTAGCACCTGCAGAGAAGGGGGTAGAAATGGGTGTCAAGAGCCAACCAACACTATCCAACATGCGTCCATATACAGGTATGATGAGGAGGCACCACCCGTAGTTGGAGAAGTCCTGGAGCCCTACTCCTTTTTTTTTTTTATAGGCTTATGGGTGTCCAAGTCTTTGTAAAAGGGGGGTGGTGTCTACATAGAATAACATGGTGGAGAGCTAGCTGAGTCACAAATCTGGAAGGTGTCACTGTAGTTGGGCAGCAGGTGAGGTACTGGTTGCTGGTGACATGCAGTCAGCCCCAGAGGTGACTGGAGAAACACCTGGAGTTGATCCTTATTTGGTCTCTGGAATGTTCTCACTGGAATGAAAGCTGGGTAGACTGCAGGCAGTGCAGCATCAGAGAGAACATAGCTGCCATTCAAAAGGGCTGCCAGAGGAAAGGTGTCCATAGGGAAATATCATTTCTCAAAATATGGTCTGTGGACCTCTACACTCAAACATCTCTGGGATGCTTCTTTAAAAGGCTGATCCTGGGGGCTTCCCTGGTGGCGCAGTGGTTGAGAGTCCGCCTGCCGATGCAGGGGACACGGGTTCGTGCCCCAGTCCGGGAAGATCCCACATGCCGCGGAGCGGCTGGGCCCGTGAGCCATGGCCGCTGAGCCCGCGCATCCGGAGCCTGTGCTCCGCAATGGGAGAGGCCACAACAGTGAGAGGCCCGCGTACCGCAAAAAAAAAAAAAAAAAAAGGCTGATCCTGGGACTTCCCTGATGGTTCAGTGGTAAACAATCCGTCTTCCAGCCTTCCCTGGTGGCGCAGTAGTTACGAATCCGCCTGCCAATGCAGGGGACGTGGGTTCAAGCCCTGGTCCGGGAAGATCCCACCTGCCGCAGAGCAACTAAGCCTGCGAGCCACAGCTACTGAGCCCTCGTGCTACAACTACTGAAGCCCGCTTGCCTAGAGCCCGTGCTCCGCAACGGATTAATCCCAAATATATTTGAGTACCTAATAGAGTATGTGTGCTAAGTACTAGAAAAAGGATGATAAATCTGTAAATATTGTTCATGAGGTGTTCATTATCTAGAGAAGATTATGGATCTTCTCCATACACAGATAATGGATACAATGAATAAATGGATACATACAATGAATGCCATGGATAATAAATCTATAGTTATTGCTTTGAAACAGTATCAAGATCCAAGTAATTCCTCCAAAGTCAACAATTTTTGAAGTAAAAGAGCTCAGAAGTAGGTAATGGGTGGGGATAAGGGTCTGGTATATTGAGGTGGAGAAAGTCGTGGTGCGGATGGAGAAATGTGCTCGGTGATTTGGGGGTACTTTAGGAAAATGGGCTAGAAACCAGCTTTTTAAGAATTTCATACTAGACTGTTGATGGCTTTAATGAGTTATACCGTGATTTGCATATTTAAGACTCATGAAAACACACAAGTTGAAGGATTGCATCTTTGTTGGTCATTTCTCACACAGAGTCCGGAAATCTAAATTTTTAAAGTTCAGTGGATAGTTAGCGCTAACTACTTAGTACTCTAGTCTTCTCTGGGAGTTTGAAGATGAAGCCAGTTGCAATAAAGATGTCCGCACCATTCGATCCTGTAAACTCACACTTTGGACTCTACGCTAAAAATACACTTGAATACAAGCGCTAAACTACAAGACTAATGGTCGCGGGGGTTGCTGAAGGGGAACTAGAGGCAGAGACAAGCCCGGAGTGGGAGGGGCGAGGGACAGGTTCGAGCACCGCCCTCGTCCCACTCCCACCAAGCTGGCTCCGCCCCTCAGGCTCCCGTTTTTAAAAAGCGCGAGCGCGCGGGCGCAGGCGCAGTCCGCTTGCGCCCCTGCCGCGCACGCGCGGTGACGGTAGTATAGTGGGGTTTGTACCTTTTGCGGTTCCCATCGGGGGTGACAAAACCTTGCTGGTGTGGGAGCTGACCTGTGGACCCACGGACGAGGCCGTGCAAGGGAGCCGAGCCGGGGCGGAGGGAGGGGTGGAGGAAGCCGCCCCGCGCCCCAGCAACTGGGCGGCCCGGGGTGCTGCTTCGCACCTCATCTGCCTGTGGTCTCCGCTGAGAGGAATCTTAGTTCTAGAGCAGACCTGAGCAGTCAGCTCGCCCCCACAGATTTTTGAGAGATAGTTCGCAACAGACGGCATTGCCTCCTAATGCTTCTCGAAGCTTAGGATTTCAGAGGGAAACTTGTTCATGAAATGAGAAGTGTTTGGAGTTGCGGGCTCACCACAGTTGCCTGTGGCGAAGGGCTGGGGGAATATAAGGGAATGGGCGGTTTGCTTTCCTGGGCGTGAAATTTCCTGCACTTACTTAGCATGGGACCACCCTACAGCATTCTCTGTTCACAGTCTTCTCCCAGGTTGGCCTTCTGTATTCGGTCCGAGTCTTCCCAAACGCAGCAGTGGCTGGTCCTTGGTTCTATGGCATCGTCAAGTTTTATTCAGCAAGGGATGCCCACAGAGCCCAAAAGGCATGCTACCAGAAGCAGCTTTTTCAGACATCTCCAGTGAAGATGGGTCCAAATGTGGAATTCCTCACTCTACTGGGATGAAGTGCTGAATTTAAGACTAATAGGTCATCGGGAATTCCCTGGCTGTCCAGTGGTTAGGACTCTGCACTTTCACTGCTGAGGGCCCGGGTTCAATCCGTGGTTGGGGAACTAAGATCCTAGGGGGGGGAAAAAAAAAGGCCAGCGTTTGTACAGCACTGTGGTGTACAGAATGCTCTCAGATGCACTGCTCCACTGATCCCCCAGTTCCCCAGATCTTTCTTTCTTTTTTTTAGATGAAGAAACTCGAACTCAGGATGGTTAAGTGACTTACTTAAGGTTCATGACAGTAAATGTGGAAACTAGAGGCCAAACTGAAACTTAACTGATGGTAAACCCCATGTCATTTTATGCTGCCCCTTAATTTAAGAAATCTTCACAAGAGTATTCCTTATATTTACGTTTATGTTGATTGTAAATGTGTGAGGTTGACAAATGTTTTAATTAATTAATTAATGTATTTATTTATTTTTGGCTGCGTTGGGTCTTGTTGCTGCTCGCCGGTTTTCTCTAGTTGCGGCGAGCGGGGGTTGCTCTTCGTTGCGGTGCGTGGGCTTCTCATTGCGATGGCTTCTCTTGTTGCGGAACACGGGTTCTAGGCACGCGGGCTTCAGTAGTTGTGGCTCACAGGCTCTAGAGCACAGGCTCAGTAGTTGTGGCACACGGGTTTAGTTGCTCTGCGGCATGTGGGATCTTCCCGGACGAGGGATCGAACCCGTGTCCCCTGCGTTGGCAGGCGGACTCTTAACTACTGTGCCACCAGGGAAGTCCGGAGCTTGACACACTTTTGTCAGATGTAACATAAAGGAGGCTTCATCATCATCATCACTCTCAAACTGCCTATTCAGAACTCCCTTCAGATTCCAGAAAATGGTTAAAATATTCTTTAGTGCATTGTAGAAACCTTATTCCATATTAACATGCCATCCAATTTTACTTCCCCAGAATTAACATTTCATTATGTGCCTCCATTCAGCCACCATTCCTTTTTCAAGGACCTTTTCAATTCCTCTGAATAAGTGAGTGAGGCTTAGATTTCCCAGACCTTTCACTTTATAATTGTGTGTCTTCTCTGATTGGCTTCTTGCTCTGGCTACTTCCTACTGACCCTGCTGCCTATTCTCACCCATATTTCTTTACTCACTGATTTCACCTTTATTGAATCTGAGAACTCTCCTCAGATGTGACTCCAGGTACACTACCTCCCACTTCTGTACCCTGTTTAACACCCTCTTCAATCCTGGCTGTACTCCCTGGGATTGAAATGATTTTATGTCAGACATTCTTTAATTTGTGGACCCTGTGACCATTTCACATAACCACTCAGATACTACAGATGGTCCTGGAAAGATTATGAAACAGTTACTTGGTATCAGTTGTGAGTAATGAGTTATTTTCTTATATTGGACATTAAGACCATTGCACAAGCTTAGGTTCTGAGATTTTCACAGCATAAAGCCCGTCACTGATAGAGTAATGAAGAAAATGTTCTACAAGTCACTGTAGAGTTGAGAGGAAAGGGCATTCGTATTAGATTTCTTTATTTAAGGCACAGCCTTAGTTTACTACCCACACCCCCGAAATTGTTACCTACTTTAATTATGCGTTCTTTTTCAATTTTATTTATTTATTTATTTGGTTGCACTGGGTCTTAGTTGCAGCAGGTGGGCTCCTTAGCTGCGGCTCAAGGGCTCCCCAGTTGCAGCACGTGGGCTCCTCAGTTGCAGCACGTGGGCTCCCCAGTTGCAGCAGGCAGGCTCCTTTAGTTGTGGCTTGCAGGCTCCTTAACTATGGCGTGCGAACTCTTAGTTGCAGCATGCATGTGAGACCTAGTTCCCTGACCAGGGATCCAACCTGGGCCCCCTGCATTGGGAGCACGGATTCTTAACCACTGCACCAGCAGGGAAGTTCCAATTATGTGTTCTTTTATTCATTGGCAGGTATACATACTTCTCTTGTTTCCCCTGTATTTTTTATAAATACAGAAAAGAGAATAACATCTTAAAATAAAATGAAGGAGGGCTTCCCTGGTGGCGCAGTGGTTGAGAGTCTGCCTGCTGATGCAGGGGACGCAGGTTCGTGCCCCGGTCCGGGAAGATCCCACGTGCCGCGGAGCGGCTGGGCCCGTGAGCCATGGCCGCTGAGCCTGTGCT